>NC_090725.1:8477984-8480484 GCF_036898095.1 Palaemon carinicauda | reverse complement strand
AAATAAATAAATGAAGAGAACAAATTAACAATAAATCATTCTAAAAAAAGTAACAACGTCAAAACAGACATGTCATATATAAACTATTAACAACATCAAAAACAAATATGTCATAAATTAACTTTAAAAATACTCATGTCCGCCTGGTCAACAAAAAAGTATTTGCTCCAACTTTGAATTTTTCTAAAACAACTAAATTTAAAACATGGCAGTGCTGGCATATTCAGCCAGAAGACCTCCACAACAACTGGCAAAGGATATAGCTTGCAAAAACCCCCAAAAAATTTCTCACCAGGCCAATATTGGATAATGGTTTTTATTCCTAGTGCAATTAAAACAATTACACCGGATAACCTCTGAAAGCTTTAATCATGCTATTAACAGTAACGGGAGGCGAAAGCAAATTTCGTTCTTGTGGGCTCCAAACATAAAGGCCAATTGCAGCATAAAATTCCAAAATATATGAAGAGAATCAACTTTCCACAATTTTAGAATATAAAATGAATCCTAATTTCCCTCTAATCCATTTTCTCCTATTACGATTATAAAAATGCTGAACTAAAGAGAAGTTATTTGACCTCCTATGCCTGCTCACCTCTATAGTTAATTTTAAATGTTTAGAAATTAATGAGAGAGAGAGAGAGAGAGAGAGAGAGAGAGAGAGAGAGAGAGAGACACGGGGGGGGGGGGGGGGGTTTAAGTGCTGACTATATCTTTCACAACGAGGTAAAACTTGAAAGCTCTCTGGGATAGAGGCCGAAATACATATGTATATGCACGTACAAACAATACATACAGTAATGGAAACACAGCGACCTAAAATGCAATTTGTTTCTCACGACATATATATATATATATATATATACACACATATATATACATATATATAATATTATATATATATATATATATATATATATCCCGCCTGTTTCTTTTTCAATTTCTGGAAAAAAAACAAGAGTTTTTAATGTTTTGGTTATCAATATATGCTGAGAAAATTTTTTAATTCTTTCATTTTACCATATTTCAAGTATAAAACTCATCCTGCTTGGTCTTCAGCTGGCGACTCTCCTCTTTATTTGTTAGACAGAAGCCATTAAATCCTTATTCCTGATCTTGATATCTTGTATCAAAGTTCAGTTATTTCTTTTTGTATGTTGCATAAGATTTTCAATAAATTTGACTATCCACTGCATTTAGATATCCCCATACTGTATCATCCTATACTATTCTTAAAATATTTTATTTTTCTTTATTTCCTTATTTCCTTTCCTCACTGGGCTATTTTCCCTGTTGGGGCCCCTGGGCTTATAGCATCCTGCTTTTCCAACTAGGGTTGTATCCTAGCATTTAATAATAATAATAATAATAATAATAATACAGAGTACTATAGTCCATTTCTTTTAGTGATGCATATTTGCACCGACTCGCGGCGGTGCCCTTTTAGCTCGGAAAAGTTTCCCGTTCGTTGATTGGTTAGAATTATCTTGTCCAACCAATCAGCGATCCGGAAACTTTTCCGAGCTAAAAGGGCATCGCTGCGAGTCGGTGCAAATATGCATCCTAAAAGAAATGGACTATAGGTATATATAGTTAATTTTTAAAGTCTTGCCTTCTTCTTTATAGGGCCCAATACTATACCAAATTGTGGAATGATCTCCCTATTCTTGGCTGTTCAATCTTTTTGCAAATGATTTTCTGTTGAACAGGTTGGCATAACTCTCATTTCATAGTTTATATATGACTAATCTATTCTAATGTTGCCACTGATCTTGATGTATTTTATTTTTCTATTATTTCTCATATATACGAGTAATCTATTCATCATTAATCTATTTAATTTCGTATTATTATTATTATTATTATTATTATTATTATTATTATTACTAGCCAAGCTACAACCCTAGTTGGAAAAGCAAGATGCTATAAGCCCAAGGGCTCCAACAGGGAAAAATAGCCCAGTGAGGAAAGGAAATAAGGAAATAAATAAATGATGAGAATAAATGATATTAAACTGCTCTCCCTGTTAAAGCCCTTGGGCTTGTAGCATTCTGGTTTGCCGTAGAGAGTTGTAGCCTCGTGCTTGTGTGTGATGGTATTTCTATCATCATCAATAAATCTTTAGAGGTTAATTAAGGTTAATTAATCATTAATTGAATAAATGTTTCCGTCACCTTTTAACTTCTGGGGCCCAAACTCACTAAGTTGGGTCAATAATTCTATTCTATGATACCTAAAGTTGAATTGTGTAAAAACGTTTATTGTCACAAACAGATGCACAAGGAAATAAGAGGACGCAGCTTGCCACAGAACTTACATTTAGAGAAGAAAAAAAAGTAAATATTTATATTTGAGAGAGAATTTATGTTTGAAGATTTAAACATAACACAATTATCAAATGACCGAATTGTAAGCATACAAATAAAATCATCCGTATTCTACGAAAGTTGATTATGATTTTGACTATCTTACTTTTTCATTTTATGATTCTGCAGAAAAA
>NC_090725.1:8470484-8475484 GCF_036898095.1 Palaemon carinicauda | reverse complement strand
ATTATGAATCATAAACTATAGTATTGCAGACTTAATTTCTTTCAAATTACTGGTACCATGAAATTGGAGTACATATCCCTTTAAGACAAAAATGAAATTGGAGTACATATCCCTTTAAGACAAAAATGAAATTGGAGTACATATCCCTTTAAGACAAAAATGAAATTGGAGTACATATCCCTTTAAGACAAAAATGAAATTGGAGTACATATCCCTTTAAGACAAAACTGATGAAGAAACAGTGACAAAGATTTACATAAGTATGACATTAACTGATACGAATGTCATAGAAATAAAACTTCATAAACGAAGTAAGGAGACTGGATGGGCAAAGGCAAAATCTTGGATTTCACCTCAACGAAGACGCGAAGGGAACAAATTCAATATTCCTCTTCCATTGACACCAGACTCTCACAACTGAACTCGTACATCTTTCATTCACTAGAGAGGATATACAAACAATAACCAGGTTGACAGGTTTTCTAAATGAGAAAAGGCCAACTTCTAATTAACAGAAGCTTTAAAAGGCCAACCCATTAGTAGAAAAAGGCCAAATATATTGTATTTAAGACCAGCCTTTTTTCATATCACTAAAGGCCAACCAATTTAAAATAAAAAGGCCAAATTTGAGGGCCTGAAAAAAAGCCAAACTGGCAACCCTGACAATAACCCCCTTCATTATACACCAGTTCCCCCCGGCACCAATAATGCTCTAAGGTGGTTCATAAAACTGAAAGGGCAACACAAAACACTCATACGGCCATAGAGTAAATGGATTGTTGAGGTTGTTCTTCAGGTGAAAAAACAATTGGCCAAAATGTATATTTGATGTTTGTTTGTTCATTACATGAGAGCTTTCATCTTTTGATAAGTTTGAATCATTGTCAAAGTAACTACATTTAAAGACTTTATTTGCATTACATAAGCTTTTGAATGGTTTTCACACTGTACTTCTACGGACAAATTATTTGCACAAAACTTGAAAGTAAATACACAGGAGTAATGTTGGTAAATCATCAAAATCAATCTAAGTAATAATAATAATAATGAAACCAAAGATCTAATTTACGCATCTCCTGGCACATATTATGAAATACTTTGACATCTTATCATAACCCAAATAACTTATATTAGCATACTGCTAATGGTAGAAAATAGAAACATTTATTTACTATTCCTACAAAACGTCTAAATTAATCATAAAGCTTCAGATTGAAAGAACGAGATGAACAGTGCATCAACTTATCATATCTGTGCAATTCATGTAAAAATATATCACTATCTTCTGAGAGAGAGAGAGAGAGAGAGAGAGAGAGAGAGAGAGAGAGAGAGAGAGAGAGAGAGAGAGAGAGAGAGACGTTGACGCGAGCTCGACTTATAGATAATCCTTTTACATATTCATGGCCCTTTAAAAGTTTGCAGACGTTAATGGGTTCACGTTACAAAACTCCAAAGATTTACATGTTTCCTGGACTCGTAAAAAAATATTCATAAAGAATTGTATATTTTGAAATCAAACGCCTGACACATGTCGAAAGTAAATATATTCAGTTACAATTCTTCCAGCTCGAAATGGACAAAGAACAAAGAATTTGATTAGCCGAAAGTTAGGTCTGCCTAACTCTTTCCTTTTGTTCAACTGTGATTAGTTTTAAACAGATTTTCAGCTACTAAATCCGATCCACTGTTATCCTCTGCTGTACTGCATATTAACGATGGGAAGCTAAAAAAGATGTTTATTGGTCTGCCTCTATTTCCTTTGCATATTGAGCTTCATTTTATGATATAATACATCGTTTGGCCTCCTCTTCTCTTCACTACAACATTCCTTGCTTAAGATGTTAAATAAATTCTACCCACTACCAGCAGTTCTCATGTATACTCAATTCTTTTTAATGAGGCGCATTTGCACTGACTCGCAGCGGTGCCCTTTTAGCTCGGAAAAGTTCCCTGCTATCTTGTTGGTTAGAATTTTCTTGTTCAACCAATCAGTGACCAGGAAACTTTTCCGAGCTTAAAGGGCACCCCTGCGAGTCGGTGCAAATCTGCCTCACTAAAAAGAATTGACTATAGTTGACTACATTTTTTCCCCGGATGGTTCTGCTTCAGTTTTCTCCGATCTGACAACGCTTGCAGTCCTAGTCGAGCACACATGAAGCACAAATGTTATTCATATCATATATAAATGACAAATGACCGTAGAACGACTTAAAATATAACGAGGGATTGTATCCCTCATAGCATTAATAGTACATGAGAAAACTATCTTTAAGTTTTATAAACATCATAACACTAAAGAATAAAAATCTTCTTTATTCTTCACATCAAAATAAGAAAAAATATCCACAAATAAACCCTCAAAACAGAGCTATACCATTCCACCTCCACAACAGCGTCGCACATCAATGATTTATTGATGTCATCATCAACTAAGAATGACTAAGCGAAGTCGCCGATAGACGTCAACGAATTAATTAGTCGTCTAAAATGGCAGACTCATTGATCGGTGTCAATCAAGTCCGACCGCTTTCAGACAGCGGAATATTGGAATGGATTCCCATAAAAGACGTTGTTATCGGTAATTTGGCCGTACTTAGTCATGTCAGATTTGTCAATAACTGCCCATTAATTGAAATTATTTGCGTCATATCTCCTATTTATCAACACTTTTCTTCATGTTTTGGTGATTATTTAGTTAGGAGTAGTTCTTATGTTTACATCTAAAATATGATAAAAAAAAAAAAATAACTAGAGAAATTAAAACAGCGAAAACAAATCTCTTCTCTGTATTCCTAAAACAAAACAAAAGGATAAAACAATATTTAACCAGGCCTACTTTTAAATAAAAACATGATAGACTGAAAGTGACTAAATATTACAAACGTTTTACGGGATAGAATTCCAGTGGAGAAGATCACAAATTATAAAGTTAAAAGTCAAGAGAGACTAAAAAGGAGACTGCTATTGAAGTTGAGAAAAAGAATATCGAAAATGAAACTGAAGAATCCGACAGAATTCGAACGTAATTGCAAATTGGTCCTCCAATCACCCAGGAATTCTAATCAATCTATCTGCTTCCAGACGAAGGCTGAGGGTATGTCCTATTGCCAAAAAATGTTTTTTAAGGAATCAGTAAAGCCGTAAAAAATGCTTATAATGTAAAATTTGATTTAATATGAATTAAATATATAAACTTTACAAGGGCAATTCTTTACTAATTCCATCGCATTGACAAAAGTTTCCTCAATATTTATTTATTGCCAAATGTTTCTTTCGCAATCGTCATCGTTTCTTCAGACCAATTCAATTTGCCTTTGATGACGTAATGTGATTTAGACTTCTGAAGTTCAAACTTGGGGCAAATGCTTTTCTGTTAAACATGTTGACATACGTTGCCTTCACTTGGACTTACTGAACAGTCTCTAAATATTTACAACGCTTCCAGAAGGCTAAATTTACCTCTCTAACATTGTTACTGATTTTAACATATTTCATAATGTTTTATTATTCATTATTTAGACATTGTTACTGATTTTAACATATTTCATAATGTTTTATAATTCCTTATTTAGAGTTTTTAAGCACTCTTCTATTTTCTTTCCGCACTGGGTAGTTTTCCTCTTAAAGACCTTGAGCTTGTAACATTCTGCTTTTCAAATAAAAGCAACAATAATAATAATAATAATAATAATAATAATAATAATAATAATAATAATAATAATAGCTGCATCGGCAGAGTTTATTTTCTTATCCAATTTTTCTATTTTCCGGATAATACTTTTAACTCAACCTGCCTAAAAGAGGGTCTCCTACCACAATAATAATAATAATAATAATAATAATAATAATAATAATAATAATGATTTTAATAAAAATTGCACAAGCATTATCATTTCGAACAAAAATTCATTTTTGTCCCACGTAACTGAATGTGAAAAGAATAATACCATTAAGCTTTTAAGTGGAGCCATTTGGACAGTGTCATGATTTCCGGCAAAATCAGAATGATACAAAAATCTATCATTCTATAAAACGTCTAAATAATTGTGTCAAAAGATTATTAAAAAATTAAAGATTTAAATTAAATATATATACAATAGCGCATTCAAAGGAATAATACAATAATTCAATAGCCACCAGATAACCGTACAAGGAATTTCCTTTGTCTAATAGTAATTTATAATAGAAGTATAAAGAAGTTATATTTAAAAAATACATATCATGTAGAACCCTCGATGTAAACCCCATCATTGAAAAATGAAAGAGAATGTCTCTTATATAGCATAAGAGTTAACATTTCTACAAAATTATGTATTGATATTTCCTGTAAAGAGTGATGATTACTATCATTAATATAAACTTTTGTTGAAAAAACATTTTTAACTTACGATTGAAAACATCCAAAATGTGTCAAAATATCCAAGTAAACAAAAATACCTAATTATTTCAAAATCATTATCTATTTATCTATTTATCTATCTATCTATCTATATATATATATATATATATATATATATATATATATATATATATATATATATATATATTCGTACATATACTGTAATAGAAAACCGTTTTCCTAGTAAGATTATTGTGAACAAATTGTCAGAATTTTCCATATATGAAAATAAAACTGAACTAGAGACAGTATAAAAGATTACGCATAACCCATAACAATCATTAATCAAAATATAACTAGAAGCAAAATTAATCAATAAAAAATTAAAACAAAAATATCCTATTTCCCCTACCAGCTAAGGATATTCCAAACACAAGGATACAGTCACCAATCAGTAAAGTAACATTAAAATCGGAAGAGCCTAGCGTCACAAATAAATAAAAGGCATTTCTGAAAGGAGTTCCTTTAGGCTCTTTGCGTTATAACAAATAACAACCCTAAAGTAACTTTTGTACACCAGCGAGGTGTTAAAAAACAATTCCAAGAAGTAAAACTCAGAACTCCCTTCAAGAGCACCCCATGGGAACCATTTTATCTGGGG
>NC_090725.1:8447984-8467984 GCF_036898095.1 Palaemon carinicauda | reverse complement strand
TACACAACATTGTAAAATCTTATTCCAACATTGGCCAGATTATGGAATGATCTTTCTAATCTTATAGTGGAATCGGGGGAACTTCAGAAGCTCAAACTTGTGGCAAATACTTTTTCTGTGGAACGAGTTGCACAAGTCTCTTTTAATAGTTTATATATAACTTATCCGTTGCTAATGAACTTGATATATATTTTATGATAATTAATTTGTCATTTATAATTTATTTCTTATTTTCCCTATTTCCTCTCTGTACTGGGCGGCTTTTCCTCTTGGAGCCCTAGGGCTTATAGCATCTTTATTTTCCAATTAGGTCTACACCTTGACTAGTAACAAAAACAATAGATAGATACGAATAAATAAAAACTGATGAAGAAAAAAAAGAATAAGGCAAAGTTTACAAAATCTTCAAGATCATCCATAAATCACCCAGGAAATACTTTAGACAGCCTCATGAAACTCATCCTAAAAGTTCCTCTTGTAAAAACCCCCAAAAAGAGAAAATTAATAATAAACCAGGAAATATCTATGAAACGCTAGCATCAAAACCAACATTTTTCAAATGTGACTGGACTATTGCAATTACTCGCTGTTCCGGCAGGTAAAAGGAAAAAGATAGAAATAACCCGTCCCTCCTATTCTCATAAAGTAACAGAGAGTTTCGTAAACAAAGGAGATAGATATATCACTTCGCATATGCAACGGTAACCATAACAACGAATGGCATCTGTTGCAGGCAACGACCACGAAAGTTTTTAATTAAGGATAAAAATCTAAAACTACTAAAGTTGAAACTCTTTTAAAGTATGCAAAAGATCCAGCTTCCATGGCAATATACTTTCAGTGCAACAGGCGACCCTTGCAATAAAAAGAAAATAAATTGAATGATGAATTAGATCTGCATTTTGATATATCAGTCAGTTTATTAACTACAAATCAGTGTCAATATTTTTGTCATATACGATATCTCCAGCGCTATTTATTCATCACTGAACATTTGTGGAACTCACATTGCAAAGATTGCTGCTTTAGTTACCTTAAATCTATTAGTATTTTGCTTTATGAGGATATAATCAAAATGAAGCATAGGTAATAAAGAATCAAGTTCCTTGAATTCAGAATTATAAATGCATAATGTTGTTTAGGAAATTAAAGGTTCTACAAGTTAATTGGATTCTAACATAGGGCACGGGTGCAACATGCTGATGAAATTGCATTTGGTTCATTAGAGTGTAAAAGTTATTTGGATGAAGGTAAGGGTCCCAGGACAAATGTTTATTTTGTATAAGGGTAAAAGTAACAGTTAGTGAAAGTAATAATCAGGAGGGGTAACATTATTCAGTACACAGGAGAAGGCTTTTGGAAGATTTTTTATTGAGAAAGTCAGATGGATGATAAAATTTATTGAAAAAAAAAATGAGATCTTATACAATAAAGCCGGGGGGGGGGGGAGGTTCCGGACATTAAGAAATTGTTATGCAACATATGTTTGACAATATATTGAAATACATCCATAAGCACTAGAGAGCTTATGATTGAAGTTATAATCAGGGCATGTATTAGAATACATAGACAGGAGATGGAATGGTATGGTGAAACCATTTTGAGACAAAGTTGGAATTTGTCTCCATGGCTATTTGATATCTTTTAAAATGTAATATTGTAGAAGTCCAAAGAAAAGACAGAAGACGCAAAAGGGGAAAAAAGGAGCTGTGATGTTTCCATATGATCCAAGGTTGACTGGGACAGTGAAGCCAAATGGCACACTAGGAAATGATTTTGACAATGTTTGCAACAAGAGAAACTTAAGTGAGACTGCAAACAAGAATGAGATTGTGATGGTCAGTGGAATCCGGAAGTAATGAAATGAGAAAAAATGGAAGAAATAGATTCGTATAGGTATTTTGGAGTAAATGTAACAAAAGATAGTAAAAGGAGAGAACTGAAGTGCAGAATAAAAGAAGAAATGAATATCAAGCTAAGTAAGTAAAAGTGTCTATATCAAACCTAATATTTATATATATGAAGGAGTTGGATTAAACCTTCTATATGTGAGTTAATGGTAATTTTTTATTAGATAGAAATATTGGATTGAAAGGGCAATATATTTTAGGGATGAGAGCGCATAAAATATATATCAATAAAGGGAACACTGTGATTATGAAATTTCATTTTAAGTATATGAAAAATTTGATATTGTAAAATCTTACCTACCCAAGGGTTTATCCTTGACAGAGTAGTGACAATATGTTATTATATATTATGGAGTTAACATACATACATACATACATACATACACATAAACGCATATATATATATATATATATATATATATATATATATATATATATATATATGCGTGTGTGTATATATACAGATACACACACACACACACACACACATATATATATATATATATATATATATATATATATATATATATACATATATATAAACGAAAAGTAGACGTTTTAAATTGTGACATATATTGAGGAGAACAATAATTGGAGCCAGTATTCAAGACACTAGAAAGAGTAGTAGGAGGTAGGTTGAGTGAGCTCATACATATTAATGGGCAGCATTTTTAGTTTATGAAAGGGTAGAGCACAGTGGATACTATCTTTACAGGAAGACAAGTCCAAGAGAAGTATCTAGAAGTAAACAGGGAAGCTTACATGTGTTTTGTAGATCTTGAAAAGGCGCATTTTAGGGTACGAAGAAGGTTAGTCCATTGGTGCTTGATAAAGAGAGAAGTACCTGAGAAGTTGGTGAGTTTAGTAAGGATGCTGTTTGAGGGGGAAAGAACCACCAGACAGAAAAATATGGGGATCCTGACGCATTTCCTGTGGAGGTTAGGCTCCATCAGGGATCTTGTCTGAGACTAATCCTCTTCTTGGTAATAGTTTACAACACCACGCTCACCATTTACTGCAAAATAATGCAATCCTGCAGTTTTCATCTTCTTGCACAGTAATAAGGTGGTTATTTAAATTCTGGGAAAGCAATAATTAGCAAGATATGTTGAGGAAGGGGGAAGGGGTTATAAAAAGAAAATAACTCTGTTTCCTTACTAAACGACTCGGAACTGACATGTCAACACAGTAAACCAAACAGAATTCGTGATGCCAGAGTACATAAACAGAAGTCCGTGATGCCAGCGTATATTTGATATACTGTATATTCAAAATATGCTTAGTCAAAAATGGATTAATTACTCAAAAGTGTCCATAAAATATACAATTTACAAATAGTGACACTTTTGAGTAATCACTCAATTTTTTATTAAGTATATTTTGAATATACAGTATATCAAATGTACGCTGGCATCACGAACTTCTGTTTATGTACGCTGGCATCACGAATTCTGTTTCGTTGACTTTGTTGACATGTCAGTTCCAAGTCGTTTGGTGAGGAAACCGAGCTATTTTCTTTTTATAATCCCTTCCCCCTTCCTCAACATATCTTGCTAATTATTGCCTTTCCAGAATTTAAATAACCACCTTATTACTGTGCAAGAAGATGAAAACTGCAGGATTGCATTATTTTGGAGTAAATGGAGAGTGTGGTGTTGTAAACTATTACCCTTTTCTTCGTTATTATAGAAACTTAGTCATCAGAACTAAAGAATAACGAAGAATTGTTGGAATTGGCGTTTGCTGATGATTTAGTCATTACAACAGAAACAGGAAAAGAACTGGAAGAAATGTTTTAGCATGAAAATGAGCCCTAGAAAAAATGATTGAAGGTAAGCATTTGAAAGACAAAGCTAGTGATTATTAGTAGAGAAGTGCATGAAGAAGTAAACATTCAAGAGGAAGAAAGTACAGTGCTAAAACAAAACAATGAATTTGACTACTTGAGATCAATAATAATAGAGGCTGGAGGTACTGAGAAAGTAGTGAGACAAAGGGTGAGAGAAGCATGGCCATTACAAATAAAAGTAACTGAAGTTACTTTAGCTAAGTACATGCCATTAAGGCTCATATTCAAGATTTATAAGACAGTTATCAGGCTAGTGCTAATTTATTATATGGGCATGAAACTTCGGCTCTTAACAGGAAAAGATACGTGGACTGTTGTAAAAAAAAAAAAAAAAAAAAAAAAAAAAAAAAAAAAAAACCAGATGAGGATGGTGAGATTGATTCGTGGAACACCACTACTATGGATGGAGAGTCAAGATTTAAAAAGCACATGTCGTATATGTCATGCAAAATATAAAACTAGGGAAGCTCGTCGGAGATACTATGGTCATGTAATAAGAAAGGAGGAGGTGGAATCAATCAAGAGTGCTAAAAACATACCAGTAATAGACAGATGTGGTGAGTTAGAGAGGTGACTCGAGCGGCCGGCCATAACTTACAGTGGGACTAATACAGTTGACAGAAGTTATATACAGTATGTATGTATGAATGTGTGTGTGTGTGTGTGTGTATATATATATATATATATATATATATATATATATATATATATATATATATATATATATATATATATACAGAGAGAGAGAGCATATACAAACAATATATATATATATATATATATATATATATATAGAGAGAGAGAGAGAGAGAGTATATATATATATATATATATAATCATATATATATATATATATATATATATATATATATATATATATATATATATATATATATAAACTGTATATATGTACATATACATGTATGTATGTCTCTATCTATCAATCCATCTCTCTCTCTCTCTCTCTCTCTCTCTCTCTCTCTCTCTCTCTCTCTCTCTCTCTCTCTCTCTCTCTCTCTCTCTCTATATATATATATATATATATATATATATATATATATACAGTATATATATATATATATATATATATATATATATATATATATATATATATATATATATATATATATACACAGTATATATATATATATATATATATATATATATATATATATATATATATATATATATACAGTATATATATATATATATGTGTGTGTGTGTGTGTTTGTGTATGTATGTCTGTATTATTGTTACGGAAGTAAAAAGGAAAAGAATTGATTGGAGTCAGTATTTTCATCCATTAGGGACATCAATAGACCCGACAGTGAGAATGGACGGAAGGAATTAATCTAGATTAAAAGAAACTCCATATATAAGTTGGATAAAAGAGGGCACAAAGGATTACCCATCTACTGTTATTGAACGTATTTGTGTGTGAATTTAAAAGTATAAATTTAGTTTTAATGGAGATTACTATGAACAACTTTTTGTTATGGCCACGGGTAATCCTTTGTCTCCTCCTTTATCCAACATAGATATGGTGGCTTTTTTTTTATTTAATCTGGATTAATTCCTTCATTGTGGTCCTCCCAAACTTTAGGTATTTTAGAAGAAAATCTTAATCTTGAGGGTTTTATTGCAATCATTAATTCATTGGTACCATCCAAAATATTTACGATAGCAAATGAAGAAAATATCAGTATCGCATTTATAGATGTTTTAATAATTAAACAAGCAAATAAATTTATGTTTTCCATGTATAGAAAGCTCACCAATAACTTTTCATATGTACATTTTTACTCTGGCCATTCTAAAATATAAAGTATTCTGCTTTTGCCTCCATGTACCTTAGGGCACTTGGAATATACAACACTGAGTAGGTAGAGGATAAGTTCACTAAAATTGAATAAATTGGTTCTAATCTCTTCTATCCCAAATACTTTCTAGAAAATTGTAGGAATAAAGGTAAGAGAAAATTTTATAGTGTCCAGTTAGAGAAAAAGGAAAGAATTAGTAATATATTTTGTGTGCCATTTCATGATTGTTTTAAGATGAAATTAAAAAAAAAATAGATATTAGGGTAGTATTTAAACATAATTGTACTTTAAAAAATATGCTAAGAATAGTTTTGGAAATGATAATACTATAGTATATAGTATCCCTTGTTTACATTGTAACTTGTTTTCTGTCGGCCAAACATCCTCGGGTATTTCAATCAGAATAAAACCGCATAAGGTGACCGTCTCTAGGGGTTCTCTTAATAATACCTTGGCCTCCCACTGGTTAGGATCTAGTCATAAAATTGGATGGGCAGAGACGAGTAAAATAATCCATGTAAATGACTATACACAAAAGAATATTGTTGGATCATTTTTAATCCCTTGTAGCAAGGGTCAAAATTTAAATAATAGCCCTGGTCGGTTTTCTTTTGATCCCCTTCTCCTGTATAAATACGATGTCTTTGTGTATGTATTCTCATTGTTGAGTCTGTTGATGTCCCTTATGGACGAAAGTACTAACTCCAATCAAATCTTTTAATTTTTCCTTCAGTGGTTATAATACTGTACATATTATACTCATCACGTGTCATCTTTCGTGACTTCTACTCACACACACACAAACATATATATATATATATATATATATATATATATATATATATATATATATATATATATATGTGTGTGTGTGTGTGTGTGTGTGTGTGTATACATATATATATATATATATATATATATATATATATATATATATATATATATATATATATATGTATATATATATATATATATATATATATACATATATATATATATATATATATACATATATATATATATATATATATATATATATATATATATATATATATATATATATATATATACACACACACAGACTTGAGGGTAAATACGTACAAAAATTATAACCACAAAATACCTTGATACTACATACTCTACTGACTTAATAATAACCTCTCTAGATATTTCCTTAATGCTTCATAGTCTACACACACACACACACACACACACACACACACACACACACACACACACAAATAATAATTTTGTAAATTACGTTGCGTTAGAATAAATGTTTACCACTTTTATTGACAATTTTTCTTATACATAGTGGATAGTAACAAATGGAACGTAAAATTACTAATATTGGAGAACACATCTGGTGTAAATTAAATCGTGTCAACATCAATAAGTACGTTAATTGTAAATTACGCTCAGTCCACCCCATCACAGATCAGAGAAGACTTCAGTGCTTTATATAAGAAGTGTATCAGCTTCAGTTGAGGAATATCACTGAAACCATATTTCCCTTTCGTGTAATAAAATTCCTCAATATTGTTTTCAAATCAAAAACAACTGTTTAAACTTCAACTAGAATCTGTAAACAATTGAGAGCCACCTTCTTTTTTATTTATTTGATTTAGTTTTAGTATGCTGAAACATAACACAGTAAACTTGCACAAATACTGGTAGCAATTTTACCCTTTGCTCAAACAACACCTTTTAAAACTTTCCGATAATATTTTGGTTCCTCTATAGGAAAACCCTCTACATGCAATCAAATTCTGGAACTGCAAATACAATCTGGGGAATAAAACCTATCCAGAAAAAGACCTCGGCTTTAAAACAAACAGAAACGTAATGAAAAACTGCAAATTGGCCTGATCAGGCAATTGGATATTTGTCAAAAGGGAAGCCTCCAAAGCAAAGGCAAAGGCACGAGGAATAAAAAAAACCGGTGGCCGCAACAAACAAAACCTGCATTTATAAGGTTCGAGGACAATTTGGCATTAATTTGACGTATAAAAACAACAGGAAATACCAAACAACAGGTAATATTACCCGTGACCGGAAAAAAGATCAATTGTGATGTAAGTCCCGTTGTATAATTGCCATCACTTTGTTACAACGCAAAACTTTTAGCCAAAACAACAGACTAACAAATAAAATACCAGGTTTCAAATCTTTGACACCAGGTGCAAGTGACCGCGGGCGAGATCATATGGTCTTTGTAAGGGCGGTCGTAGCAGTGACGTTTCCAATAGAGGCTGCCCAAACATATTCCATTGGATTATCGAACTCGTGTCATGGGTAGACTTCCGCATCTCACATCAAATCCATAACCACGGACCCTCTTCAACTCTCCCTTAAAAACTTGAATTTCGAATTACTACTTAACGATATAATCATTTCCTTAACGTCTTGTACAACTATGATAGTTGTTTAAGCATGCATTTTACAGTGAGATATTACCAGTGAGAAAATATGGGTGCGCGTACTCAAAAAAAAAAAAAAAAAAAAAAAAAAAAAAAAAAAAAAAAAAAAAAAAAAAATCATTGACCACGATTCCGAAACCTTTAAAAAGAGTAATGGTGGGGGACGGCTTAAAAGTATGTTAGTACATAGATATCTTTATTAAACAAATTAAATATTAAGGTTTTCTTTAGTAAATACTATTTTCATGTACCACATACGTATACACTAAAAAAATTTTGTAATTAAGTATTTACAGCTTGTTCAAGACATTAATTGACCTTTTAGACAAAAATTTTAGTAGGAAATGATCACGCAATCTAACAGACATCACTTTTCTCAAATATCTCACATCTCAGCCAATGCGACAAACTGCTCCGAGAATTGACTCAAGAAAGAAGCCAAATAAGGAATTCTTCCATCCTGGAAATAGGAGAACTTCAGAGGATTTTCGAACTTTTTTTACAGAAGACTTTCGAATTGATTTTCAAAGGGTTTTAGGATTCATTCTTCTCTGATTTTGGAATTGTTTGGCACAAGAATTTAAAACTGGTTATTTTGGATTCCATTTCGAGCGAATTCTATTTGATTTACAGATTTCAGGTGATTTTCGGAAAATCATAAACTTGATTTTCTGAAAGTTTGCATTTGTCTTTCAACCTTTAATTACTCATGCAGCTTTTTGCTGATATAATTATTGGTATAATTATTATTTTATGAATATTATGTACTATTGCTTAACTTCCTCTTCTCATCACTATTAAATCTACTGCAGGCGCAACAACAAAATGCAGTAACATTAGGCACATTGAATTTTGTCATTATCAATATTTCTAAGCATGTTATTATTTTCAGTACCATTTACAATGATAAGGATAATGGAAAAGCCAAGAAGACAGTAAGCTTCTGAAGCATATTTCTAAGCACGTTATTATTTTCAGTACCATTTACAATGATAAGAATAATGGAAAAGCCAAGAAGACAGTAAGCTTCTCAAGCATATTTCTAAGCGTGCTATTATTTTCAGTACCATTTACAATGATAAGGATAATGGAAAAGCCAAGAAGACAGTAAGCTTCTGAAGCATATTTCTAAGCATGTTATTATTTTCAGTACCATTTACAATGATAAGGATAAGGAAAAAGCCAAGAAGACAGTAAGCTTCTCAAGCATATTTCTAAGCGTGTTATTATTTTCAGTACCATTTACAATGATAAGGATAATGGAAAAGCCAAGAAGACAGTAAGCTTCTGAAGCATATTTCTAAGCATGTTATTATTTTCAGTACCATTTACAATGATAAGGATAATGGAAAAGCCAAGAAGACAGTAAGCTTCTGAAGCATATTTCTAAGCACGTTATTATTTTCAGTACCATTTACAATGATAAGAATAATGGAAAAGCCAAGAAGACAGTAAGCTTCTGAAGCATATTTCTAAGCATGTTATTATTTTCAGTACCATTTACAATGATAAGGATAATGGAAAAGCCAAGAAGACAGTAAGCTTCTCAAACATATTTCTAAGCATGTTATAATTTTCAGTACCATTTACAATGATAAGGATAATGGAAAAGCCAAGAAGACAGTAAGCTTCTCAAGCAAATTCCCCCTGAATGAAATGACCAGCGGTGATGAGACAACTATTCATAGAAAAAATAGTCTTGACACATTGGGCCCATCACTTCTACTGTATATGAGGCTCTTAGTTTCCACGATTGTTAAGAACCCTCCGTAAGATATGTACAGTACTTCCAATTCATCTGTATATTCACACTCTTGTCCTCCCACTCTTACTTGCTTCTAAAATTTCCGGATTACTGATATGGATGGACTGTTCGACTGAATATCATATAAAATAAGAAAGAAAAAGGTAAGGAATGTAACAAAACTAAGAGGGCTACCAACAAAAGCTCGATCCCAACTAAAAAACAAGGGTAAGGAATGTAACAAAACTAAGAGGGCTACCAACGAAAGCTCGATCCCAACTAAAAACAAGGGTAAGGAATGTAACAAAACTAAGAGGGCTACCAACGAAAGCTCGATCCCAACTAAAAACAAAGGTAAGGAATGTAACAAAACTAAGAGGGAAACTAAGAGGGCTACCAACGAAAGCTCGATCCCAACTAAAAACAAGGGTAAGGAATGTAACAAAACTAAGAGGGCTACCAACGAAAGCTCAATCCCAACTAACTTCCACCAGTGAATATACAGCAGTATCAGTCACGGGGTTTATCTTTGTTCATTCAAGTCATAACAGAGACTACTGTATACTAAATTATTCACAGGAGCTAGGCAAGAAAATGTAAACTAAAACCACCAAACATCACATGCTCGACGTCATAAACTCTTTTACAAGAAAGACTAAAATAGTTGTAACTGTTCAATCAATTTGACTGATATGCATAGAAATGGGAAGTCCTAATTCTAATATAAGGTTTTAATATTTTCCCAACTGCAACAGTAGATGTACCTACGCCACAAATATTCTTAATGCAAGTAGTATAAAAATTGTTTTAAATTGTAAATCAAGCAATATCAAAACTTATGTAATTTTGATGAAGGATAAGTGTTATTTGAAAGGTCTAATATTGCAAATCATTTTGCATGAATAAGAAATATTTTCCAAAATTATTACTTTTAAACAATGAAAAAATAAAAAAAAAATAAAATGTAACAGTCCTCTATAGCCTGCTGCTCAAATGGTACAATAATAAAAATGGTTGCAGCCATGTATGAAAACAAATTATAGAACGGAACATAGTACACAAACCATACCCATAATATGCAAAATATTTTAAAAAAGATAAAGGAAAAGAATAAGTCTCAAATATCTAAAAATTACGAAAAAGATATGTCTAACAGTTATAAAACAACTGCGTTTGTGGAGAGGAGAACATTGGAATTCCCTATAGTCGTGATATAATGTTTAAAGTTTAGGTTTTCCATATAAGAACTATTTGTAACGTTATACTATGAATATTTAGGCCTAGAAGACTGCAACTCACCTTTAAACCGTATCAGCTTTCATTAACCACGAGAGAAAAACACATCTGTTTCTGGGGTCACTTTATCTTCTCTGATCAAAGAGATCTCGTTCTCTGGTGATATTCAACGGGAAAATAAAAAAATATCATCAAACGTACAGGCTCCAATATTCGTTTTGTTATTTGTTATGAATCTAAACAAAGATCTTTTTGATGCAAAGGAAACACAAATGAAAATGAAGTCGAACGAAACTTATGGATACAAATGGTGATAAACCCCCCCCCCCTCTCTCTCTCTCTCTCTCTCTCTCTCTCTCTCTCTCTCTCTCTCTCTCTCTCTCTCTCTCTCTCTCAAGAATTACATCGATAAAAAAACACAAGAAAGTCCTTCCTTATTATTCCTAACTCATACATCCTATTTCGCAGCTATTCCACAAAAAAAAAAAAGTCAAGGAAAAAACACACGGTAAAGATATAAAGCAGTGTAATCAGCAAATGCCAGCAATGAGATCATCATTATATCATCTATTTACTGAACATTTACAACGTCAATTATAATCTAATTACATCACATTCGGATTGAAACTCTGAGAGAATATAAAATGAAAGAATAATGACTGATCGATTATTTTAGTATGTATATATTCCCTGGTTATGGATTGAAAGGATTATAACACTAGGTGTTACAGAGGCATTTCAAGAGTCCAGAAGAATGACCAGCTCAAGGCATAAGTGGATGAAAATTCTGAAGAGAAAATCATGGATCAGCTGGGATGATCTGCTGCGGAAACAACATAAATAGATGGCTGAGGAATGTGTGTGGGGGGGGGGGGGGGGGGGCATAGTGTCACCCAGCCATGGAGACATTAGTTGTACAATTATATGGGCTTGAGGTTAAATATGAAATAAAATTGGAATGATGCATAAACATATAAAAGAAAATAGATAGCTTCTCTGCAAAAAAAAAAAAAAAAAAAAAAAAAAAACATTATAATCTTCTACATGTTCTGATTGTGTGTGTGTATATATATATATATATATATATATATATATATATATATATATATATATATATATATATATATATATATACACACACACACACACACACACATATATATATATATATATATATATATATATATATATATATATATATATATATCAATGACCAAACTGACGGAAAACCACTTAAAATACTTTACTTGGCATATAGTAAGTATTGTTAATCTAGGATTTACCCTAAGAAAATGAATATAAAATTCGATTGCTTACTAAATTCTGCTTTAAAAAAATATCCACTTGGCTAAATAGGTGAAATAGAAAATAAAGAAATTAAAGAGGATTGTCAAAAGCAAAAACGGTATCAGACATAATTCATCACAATAGAATAGTAGGAAACCAGTCATTAGTCAGTGGCAGTGCAAAAACAATTAAAAATGTCAAAACAATTTATAAAATAATTTCATAAAAAATGATTTTGCGAAAAAACGCGGATTTATTTACCAGGGCATTTACAAGGGAAAATAACTACAAACGGAAAAACCTGATTAGGCAAGTCCAATTAAGTTCATTAACTTCATGGAATCTGCGTATTCCTCCATATGGGAACGTTTAGAAAATTATGAAAAAGGATATTAGCTCATCTCAATTTTACGTTTTCTAAAAAAAAAATTGATACTATACATTAAAAAAAACTTCAGAACAGACATTGCAATAATTATAAAAAGAGAGGCTTGAGGGGAAAAGAAAACTTAATAAGATGTATCAAAATTGAAAATATCTTTTGAACCTTTCCTTGCACTTTTAAACCATTCTTTATGCTTTATTAAACATGTCGAATCTTGAATGGTGGTGGTAACCAAATTTGCTAAAATCTACTTCATTTTCTAACTTTCTAGAGGATCTTACCTATAAAAAGCCTCACATTTCTATCTAAATTTAGAGTTAAAGCCTCAAAAATTGAATACAGTATTTTTTTCATTCTTTTCACACCTTAAGTTTCAAATTAAAGAATCAGAAAACTACAATGAAATTCATAGTATTACTAGCTAGCTAGCTACCCCTCTCTCTCTCTCTCTCTCTCTCTCTCTCTCTCTCTCTCTCTCTCTCTCTCTCTTTATAAAAATAAAAGAAAGATAAAGCCTGCACTTACAGTTGGAAAGATGAGGGTGTTTTAAGGCAATGAATTTAAATATATTAAAGAAATTTTGAAATCACCCTGTTTCACGAAGAATAATTTACAGTGCACCCCCTCCCGTGTGGAAAATACCTGGTGCTGGGGGCTGCAAAATATAAAAATCATTATTGTTCTGTCCGGTTTTTGTGTCTTCCTCAGTTAGCATCTTTAAAAGTTCATAGACCCTCACAATATACACAATCTAGAGGCACCACCGCTAACATTTCTATGTTACTCCATAGAAAAGGAGCAAAAAAAAACTTGCCAGCAAAATCACTAAGTTAAGAAGGCTTAGGCAAACGCCTAAACTCGCCAACTTGATAAACCCACCCAATGTCAGGAGGAAGGGATACAAAGAGGTCACGGAAGTAAGCAGTATGGGTCTCGCCTCACTGACCATTCCGAGTGAAGGCTTTATCGTTACCTAAAGTCTTCGTTCCAAGACGTTAACCAACAAGGCATTGGGTTCACAACTTGTTTAGCTCTCCATTGTACAGCGTTAGTATACAATTTAGGAAAATGAACTTGATTTTGTTTAAAAAACAGAAAAAAATTATTAATGAAGTTTTAAGAAATTGATCGGTATATATATAACATATACATATATATATATATATATATATATATATATATATATATATATATATATATATATATATATATATATATATATATATATATATATATATATATATATATATATATATATATATATAGAGTGAAGTTTTGGGGGCATGCAGTTACTAGGAGAAAACTATGGATATCAAATGATAGTTGGGATACTATAAAGAGGAGACAAAGAAAAAAATTTATTGTGAAAAATTTTCGAAGAAGTAATGAAAACTACTAGATAGAGCATGCTAAGGTATTCCAGTATTGATAGTAAGGTCAAAAGAAAAGCCAGAAATGACTGGGGAGAATATTTAGACAGGAAAGCAGATGAGGCTGACAAAGCTATGAATTCAGGCAGTGGCTAAGGTGTAAGAATTGCTCAGGGAATTATTATTGAAATATCTACTAGGGCAAAGAGGGAGCATATATCTATCAAAAAGAGAGATGGACCTGTTAAAACAACAGCAGATGAAGAAAGGCAACGCTGGATGGAACAATTTAGTGAGGTCATGAAAAGGAAATATGAAGGGAATAATTTGATGGATATACCTGAAGAGAGATTAATTCACCAAACTTTCAACTGGACTCCACAAGGCACTAGAAGAGTCGGAAGGCCCAGGCCTACATAGCTGAGCACTATGAATAATGAAGTAGGAGATGACAAATGGAGAAGCATTGCTTTAAAAGCTCAAGATAGAGACGACTGGCGAAATCTAAGCAAGACCCTTTGCCCAATAGGAGTAGGAGATGATATATATATATATATATATATATATATATATATATATATATATATATATATATATATATATATATACATAAACACATACACAAACACACACACACACACACACACACACACACACACACATATATATATATATATATATATATATATATATATATATATATATATATATATATACATATTATTTGCTAAGCTGCAACCCTAGTTGGAAAAGCAGGATGCTATAAGCCCAGGGGCTCAAACAAGGAAAATAGCCCAGTGAGGTAAGGAAACAAGCAATAAAAATATTTTAAGACCAATAACGCTATTTTAGCATTAAAATAAATATCACCTATATAAACTATAAAAAACTTTAACAAATCAAGAGGAAGAGAAATAAGATAGAATAATGCACCGAATGTACCCTCAAGCAAGAGAATTTTAACCAAAGACAGTGGAAGACCATGGTACATAGGCTATGGAACTACCCAATGGTTTGATTTTGGAGTGTCCTTCTCCGAGAAGAGCTGCTTACCATAACTAAGGAGTCTCTTCTACCCTTACCAAAAGGAAAGCGGCCACTGAACAATTACAGTGCAGAAACCCCTTGAGTGAAGAAGAAGAATTGTTTGGTAACCTTTGTTGTCAGGTGTATGAGGACAGAGGAGAATATGTAAAGAATAGGTTAGACTACTCGGTGTGTGTGTGAGTAGGCAAAGGGAAAATGATGCGTAACAAGAGAGATAGGATCCAATGCAGTACTGTTTGGCCAGTCAAAGGACCCCAGAACTCTTTAGCGGTAGTATCTCACGGATGGCTGGTGCCCTGGCCAACCTACTACCAATATAATATATACATATACATACATACATACATACATATATATATATATATATATATATATATATATATATATATATTTATATATATATATATATATATATATATATATATATATATATATATATACATATATGCATATAAATGTATGTATATATATATATATATATATATATATATATATATATATATATATATATATGCGTCTAAGTTGAAGTTAAAAAATGTTAAGAAGTGAATGTGTCAAATTCGAACTGAAAACACCGATTACTATAACTGAACTTTTTTTTCATAACACTCACACCAGTACAATTTCTATAAATTTTCCATCACCCTTAAATATAACAATCCTCTGTCAATATCATCTCTCAAATTGTCCGGATGCTCGGAAATATTGAATTTATTATAAGAGTTCA
This sequence comes from Palaemon carinicauda, assembly GCF_036898095.1. NCBI lineage: Eukaryota > Metazoa > Arthropoda > Malacostraca > Decapoda > Palaemonidae > Palaemon > Palaemon carinicauda. The sequence continues at coordinate 8,452,189 of NC_090725.1, read as the reverse complement.
AGGCGACGTTGTTGTTGAGGATTGCTTTGTCGACATCGGCGCTTAGCAGACACTTTTATTAGATGCATTGCCATTTATGAAGAAAAACTGTTACTCTATTAATTATTATTGGAGACACACGTCGGATTAAAATCAAACTACCTTAAAATCTATAACAAACTATCACAAAGAAAATTATAAAGTGATATCATATGTGGATGAGATCATGATGAGGGGTAGATGGAGATGGTTTGGGTATATCCTTCGCACTCCCCAAGAGAGATTAGCTCACCAAACTTTCAGCTTGGTTCCACAAGGGAATAGAAGAGTTGGAAGACCCCAGCCTACATGGCTGAGAACTATGAAGCGCAAAGTAGGAGATGATGAATGGAGAAGTATTGAATTAGAAGCTCAAGATAGAGACGACTGGCAAAATCAAACCGAGGCTCTTTGCGTCAATAGGCGTAGGAGGAGATGGTGATGATGATGATGATGATGATAGAGCTACAGTGTTTTGATGGATTACAAGATCACTGATACTTATGTTAATGATATATCGAACACTACATACCATAACTCGAGAAGTTACGATGCGACGAGAGAGAGAGAGAGAGAGAGAGAGAGAGAGAGAGAGGGGAGGAGAGAGAGAGAGAGAGAGAGAGAGAGAGAGAGATAATATTTTGACAATTCCTTTGAGCACCGAGAGAGAAAAAAGAATAGAGACTTTTCTGACGTGGACACATTCATTCCAATCTACAAAGGAAGATAGATAAGGAAGACGGCTATAGTCTAGAAAAAGATTTGACCTTTAGAATGTATTGTGAAGTCTGAGAGAGAGAGAGAGAGAGAGAGAGAGAGAGAGAGAGAGAGAGAGGAGAGAGAGAGAGAGGAGAGAGAATTTAAATATTCAGCGAGATGGAAAAAAATATGACGGGCGGGAAACACAGCCAGGATATCTTGAAAAGAAGACACTGCACCAGATAAACGAATTCCGTGCCATCTTCCATGAATATTCAAGACAAAGCCCGTGAAACACGGAGAACTAATTCATCTTCTAAAGGAAAACTGACAACCCTAAAGAAAGAGAAAATAAAAATAAAAAGGATGTATAAATGACACCATTACAAAAATACTGAAAATATTTGTCTCTTTGACTGCCACCTGTATATATTTCTAGTATCAGGAAATTTTACTGGTAAATGATATCTGTGAATAACCTTATGCTATAAAAAAATAGTGATGAAAAAGTCAGTTCTTGATATGATCACCAGGAAAAAAATTAAAATATCTGACATAATCATATAAAATGAATGTAATATATATTGCAAAAGGGATTCGCTACATTAGCATAGAAATATATTTAAACGTCAGCATGGGGAAAATATATATCATTCATATACAACGAAATAAAAATATTGCAGGAACATGCATTACACGGATATACATGTGATATACTAGTATGTATTACATATATGCATGTAGAAAATTGCAGCAAAAGGCTGACAACACATACACTCATTTATGCATGTATATATATATATATATATATATATATATATATATATATATATATATATATATATATATATACATATATATATATACACACATATATATATGCCTCACATATATATATGTATATATATACTGTATGTGTATATATATATATATATATATACATATATATAAATATATATATACATATATATATATATATATATATATATATATATATATATATATATATATATATATATATATATATATATATATACTGCTTGTGTGCGTTTACTGTAAGGTCGTGATGTTTTACGAATGCAATAGTATATATATTATTAAGGATTAACGTAATTTTTTATTTTATTTTTATCAGCCTTGTTTCTACATTTATTCGTTTTATGTAAAATTAGTGTAAAATTTCTAGTTTATAAGGCTGTATTTGTAAATTCAAAAGTTTTTCTGGTTTAACCTCCTCCCCGCTCATTTTATAATTTATAAGTGTCTAGTTTAACGCTTAGTGTTTTCTTTTCTGTGTTTACCGAGTCCTTGGATGGAAAGGTGGCTCCGAAACAAGCTAATCTCGAAGTCATTATAAATTTGAAATGGCCAGGTAATGTTAGAGAGGTAAGAAGAGTGCTGGGTATGACGGGATATTACCGCAAATTTGTGCGTAATTACTCTGATCTTGCTCAGCCTCTTACTATAGTCCATTTCTTTTAGCGATGCAGATTTGCACCGACTCGCAGCGGTGCCCTTCTAGCTCGGAAAAGTTTCCTGATCGCTGATTGGTTGGACGAGATAATTCTAACCAATCAGCGATCAGGAAAATTTTCCGAGCTAAAAGGGTACCGATGCGAGTCGGTGCAAATCTGCCTCGATAAAAGAAATGGACTATAGTTTATTAGAAAAAGGGAAAAAGTTCTCGTGGTCGGATCAGTGTGAAGAATCTTTTAATAAACTTAAATCAGTGTTAATTACTATAACCCCATTTTGACTTCCCCAGATTTTCAGAAGCATTTTATTATAGCAGTAGATGCCAGTGACGTTGGCATTGGAGGTGTCCTTTTTCAGAGAAAGGAGGATGGTGTTCATCCTGTGTCTTACTATAGCAAAAAGCTTCTGGCGGCTGAAAAACGTCTTTCTTTGGTCCGAGCTCTTAACTATTTCAAGCCGTATGTGACAAATTCTTCTTTCCCGATTGAGATATGGACAGATCACAATCCTCTGGTTTTCATCGAGCGGATGAAGGGAGCGAACCGGAGGATTTTGTGCTGGGCCCTTTTTCTGCAGAAATTCAATTCGGTTATAAAACATGTTAAAGGAATTGACAACAAAATTCCTGATACACTTTCTAGAATTTAGTGTACTAGCTTGATCCTTATCATACGCCGCCTTGCTCGTTTCTCCATTTAATGTTATATGAAAAAATTTTGTTAGGATGTAGTTCTCTTTAAAATATGACGGATATTAATTCCATCAGTGTCCTCCCTATTCGTGCAATAAGAACTTGCACTACGATCCGACAAGGGTCGTGACATATATATATATATATATATATATATATATATATATATATATATATATATAAATATATATATATATATATATATATATGTATATATATATATACACACACATATATATATATATATATATATATTATAATATATATATATATATATATATATATTGGCGCAGCCTAAAATTGGAAAACGCCTCTACAACTCTAGAAAACTTCACTAAGGTTTGAAAAAAGACAAAAACTGCAACTTTACTACTATATTTAATATATGTTTGCAAAATTCCAAACTTTAATTATTCTTTCCTTTGAAATTGTTCACAACGTTTGCTAAATCGAACTAATTCAACTAGTTCCTTCCTCTGATGAAGTGCACAATGCCACTACTGCGGCATATTTGAGGCTGATCCGTCGGTTCTATCATCATTTGTCCACTGCAGTCTACATAATGAGGCTTTCCACCTACTAACAAATACTAGCTTTACAGAAACGCTGCTCTTCATTATAGTCTATGGTCCCTATGGTCCCATATTATATGTGCAATGAAACATCGTCTGTAATTCCTTCCCGAGTATTTGTGCCTTTTCAGACCTTTATAATGTACCAACCGTGGGTCACACAATTGTACATAATTCCTTTTGTATGTATTATGCTTGTATCTTCGCTCTTCCCTCGCACTAAAACGAACATGAAAATTCATATCTACTGTTTTCCTCTGTAACATTGTCATGTCCTCGAACATGTATTTTCCTGTTGCCTTGAGGTTTTGTATATAAAGGAGAGTGTTCTTTAACATAGTACTCAGTTGATTGCTTCCTGCCTTTGAGTCACAACCTTCTCCCTCCTTCGTCACAATAAGATAAGGTTTAGTCTCCCAGATACAGGCTTTCATTGCTTTTCAAAAGAAATCTAAAACCCTAGCAAGATAATTCAGTTGAAGTCATTATTTTTTTCCTGCTGCACTTAAATGGGAATAGCGCACCAAAATGAGCTCAACCAACCATTATCTATCCTAATAAGCATACAGTAAACACGGCTATCATCTAAAACAAATATGTGAGATGGGGCCACCCAATTCTAAATCTATTCAAAAACTACTTCAATCTCTGTTAGCCTATGGGTTAATATCATTCTTGAGAGCTTTTATTTTCATATCTTGGCAAACCCTCTGTTGCCATTCCCTAATAAGTCTATTTTTATAAGTTTG
>NC_090725.1:8439448-8447484 GCF_036898095.1 Palaemon carinicauda | reverse complement strand
GATTTGTGCGTAATTACTCTGATCTTGCTCAGCCTCTTACTATAGTCCATTTCTTTTAGCGATGCAGATTTGCACCGACTCGCAGCGGTGCCCTTTTAGCTCGGAAAAGTTTCCTGATCGCTGATTGGTTGGACGAGATAATTCTAACCAATCAGCGATCAGAAAAATTTTCCGAGCTAAAAGGGTACCGATGCGAGTCGGTGCAAATCTGCCTCGATAAAAGAAATGGACTATAGTTTATTAGAAAAAAGGAAAAGGTTCTCGTGGTCGGATCAGTGTGAAGAATCTTTTAATAAACTTAAATCAGTGTTCATTACTAACCCCATTTTGACTTCCCCAGATTTTCAGAAGCCTTTTATTATAGCAGTAGATGCCAGTGACGTTGGCATTGGAGGTGTCCTTTTTCAGAGAAAGGAGGACGGTGTTCATCCTGTGTCTTACTATAGTAAAAAGCACCTGGCGGCTGAAAAACGTTACTCCGCTATAGAAAAGGAAGCTCTTTCTTTGGTCCGAGCTCTTAACTATTTCAAGCCGTATGTGACAAATTCTTCTTTCCCGATTGAGATATGGACGGATCACAATCCTCTGGTTTTCATCGAGCGGATGAAGGGAGCGAACCAGAGGATTTTGTGCTGAGCCCTTTTTCTGCAGAAATTCAATTCGGTTATAAAACATGTTAAAGGGACTGATAACAAAATTCCTGATACACTTTCTAGAATTTAGTGTACTAGCTTGATCCTTATCATACGCCGCCTTGCTCGTTTCTCCATTTAATGTTATATGAAAAAATTTTGTTAGGATGTAGTTCTCTTTAAAATATGACGGATATTAATTCTATCACTGTCCTCGCTATTCGTGCAATAAGAACTTGCACCACGATCCGACAAGGGTGACATATATATATATATATATATATATATATATATATATATATATATATATATATATATATATGTATGTATGTATATATATACATATATATATGTATATGTATAAATACATATATATATATATATATATATATATATATATATATATATATATATATATATATATATATATACACATATTAGCGCAGCCTAAAATTGGAAAACGCCTCCACAACTCTAGAAAACTTCACTAAGGTTTGAAAAAAAAGACAAAAACTGTAACTTTACTACTATATTTAATGTGTTTGCAAAATTCCAAACTTTAATAATTCTTTCCTTTGAAATTGTTCACAACGTTTGCTAAATCGAACTAATTCAACTAGTTCCTTCCTCTGATGAAGTGCACAATGCCCCTACTGCGGCATATTTGAGGCTGATCCGTCAGTTCTATCATCATTTGTCCACTGCAGTCTACATAATGAGGCTTTCCCACCTACTAACAAATACTAGCTTTACAGAAACGCTGTTCTTCATTATAGTCTATGGTCCCCATGGTCCCATATTATATGTGCAATGAAACATCGTCTGTAATTCCTTCCCGAGTATTTGTGCCTTTTCAGACCTTTATAAGATAAGGTTTAGTTTCCCAGATACAGGCTTTCATTGCTTTTCAAAAGAAATCTAAGACCCTAACAAGATAATTCAGTTGAAGTCATTATTTTTTCCTGCTGCACTTAAATGGGAATAGCGTACCAAAATGAGCTGAACCAACCATAATCTGTCACAATAAGGATACAGTAAACACTGCTATCATCTAAAACAAATATGTGAGATGGGCCGCCCAATTTTAAATCTATTCAAAAACTACTTCAATCTCTGTTAGCCTATGGCTTAATATCATTCTTTAGAACTTTTATTTCATATCTTGGCAAACCCTCTGTTGCCATTCCCTAATGTCTATTTTCGTAAGTGCGGGACACATTCCAATAAATGAAAATGATAAAAGGTGACGTCTTTCGGTTCTATTTTCTATGAACCATTACCAAGACTTTCAGCCTGAGAGAGAATCTGGCTGAAATGAACAACTGTGTGCCAATAATAAATGTAAAAGATATGGGCCATTCAAGGGTTGAAACCCATATATATTATAGAGGAATCTAAAACACTCTACGAGTTAAAGAACATGGATAAGAATTTTCAATTCTTCTTGTGTAAAATTCCAAAGACTACTAATGCCGTAAATTATACAGTAAATACGCAACACGTAATTTTGCTACATAATTACGGTTCATCTATATCGGTGATTCCCAACCTTTTTTCTGTCATCCCCCCCCCCCCCCCCTGCACCCAGTTCAACCATCCAGATTTCCCCCTTCATGCCCCGCCCAGCCCTCATGCCCACTCGCCTGCCTCAGAAATGGGCATGACACTCCAATTCTCCTCTTGAATATCATGTGTTTGAGAACTGATATGATCAAATTACAATTGAATAGCTAACAACAAATTGCCGCACGTACTATGAGGACATTTTCCGCTTGTTTTAGTTAGTAGGTAGTGTAATTATTTCCCCCTGGAAGCTTCAAATTTCCCCCCAGAAAAATTTCCCCCAGGTTGGGAACCACTGATCTATATGGTCCCGTGCTTGGAGAAAAGAGAAATGCTTTTTGAAGGAATTTTAAAACAAGGTCTTACTTTTGGAATATCTTGAAATGATGAAGAAGACAACAAAGTTAGGGTAACACGATTACGATAAGAAGGATTGATGTTTTCTTATGGTTAAGTCATATTAAGAGAACAAAGCAGGAATAAACTGTGAAAATTATACTTGGGAAAGGACCGGTAAAAATTCTGAATAAAATGGTTTTATAATGAACAGCTTCAAGGAACTCGGTTGAAAGGGTTATCAAGATTTAGTAATTGAACGATAAAGTATCTTGCAGAAAGTGCTCCTGGGCTTCAGTTAAACAGACATCCATTTATAACCTTAACTTAATTAAATGTTTCATGCAAACTCCGTAGAGTTTACCATTAATTCTCCAACGATTTTGTTCGTATATTATACAGTATACAATATATATATATATATATATATATATATATATATATATATATATATATATATATATATATATATATGTGTGTGTGTGTGTGTGTGTGTGTGTGTGTGTGTGTGTGTGTGTGTGTGTGTATGTGTGTGTGGATAGGCCACAAATAGCTCAGAATATCGAACTCCCAATATCTTTTAAGGATTAATTTGCTCTAGCTGGAGAATCATACACTATTATCAGCCGTGTTCGTGGCTTACTGAGGTAAAGGTTTGAATCACGGTCAATGTAAGTACACATATATAATCCGCATACGGTGTTATTTTTTTTAATTTTTTTTTTTCAATTTTTTTTCTTTTTTGACAGTACGGCAACTTTGGTATTAATAAACTCTCTGTGGCTTAATATTTTGTGAATGAATGAATTACACAGAAAAAGATTTACTGGTATGAAAAAAATGCACACGTGTTCCAATTCAAAAAGAATAGAAAGAATACTACAAAATGCAATAAAAATATACACAAAACATAGAATTGAGAGAGAGAGAGAGGAGAGAGAGAGAGAGAGGAGAGAGAGAGAGAGAGAGATGAGAGGAGAGAGAGAGAGAGAGAGAGAGAGAGAGAGAGAGAGCAGAGGATTGTGTAAAACCACACTTTAAAATAGATACTAAGTCTTGGGATGATCAAATGTACGTAACAATGAACACAAAGGAGTGAATGTAAGAAAATGTAAGAAAATCCTCTAAAGCAACAGAAGTTGTTGTATAGCATATAAGTTAAGAATGGAAGGTAGGAAGCGACTGTACCCTACGATATAACATGCAAATACTCTCTAAAGAATTATCAATCATGGATGTTACAAGTGAAGCAGAGCTGAATGAAGTTTGTGAATGATTGCGAAAGTGGCCGATGAAGATGAAAACAGTGAAATAAAGAATCTGAAGAACGAAAACGAGCAGGCGTTGATGGGAATCCATGTGATCTGGTAATGTGTGGTGGTGACTGTGTGATTGGCTAATCAGTGTTTGTAGGGCATGTTTGGATGAATAACAAGTTCTCAAGAAATACGGGAGAGGTAAAATAACTGTCCCCTCTATAAAGGTAAAGCTAATAAAAGTATATGTAAGAATCATACATGCATGAAATTACTTTGCATACCAGAAATGTTTTATGAAGGAAAAATGTAGGAACCATTGCTATAATTCGAAAGACTGCAAGAGGGGAAAGTTTTGAGTACACATCAGCAAAGAGTAGGATAATGAGCATAAATAAAGCCGAGAGACGGAGCAAAAAAAAGGTGGATTCCTGTAGATATTTTGAGCTTAAAATTCAAGGATGGGGCCAGGAAAGGAAGGGAGCAGAGTTAAAGAATGAGTAAATAAGTACAAAAGATCTGGAACAGAATTCCCGTTTATACTGAATCCAAAGATGGAATGTATGAAGGAAGTTTTGAGTTAAATAGAAGAGAAGCCTAATTGTTTGCTGTGTGGTGCAAAATGCGTTGGAAGGGTTAGATGTGTGGAAATAATAAAATGGTAAACGCAGGTGAACAGGTGAATCAGAGTTTTGAGATGGTTCCGACGTGTAAACAGTTGAAGTCCATAAGATAGTAAAAAGTGTATAATTCAGAGTTTGTCATGAGAACCAAAAAGAGGAAGACCCAAAACGAGGTGTATAAATAAAGTAACACAGATACTGGAAAGGAAGATACCAGGTGTTGGCACGACAATTCATAATAAGATTTATGAAATAAAAGTCTTATATGTACAACAACACACAATATGGTATAATGACTACTCGCAACTAAAACAATTAGTGAGTTTATATAGCTGTAAATCAAATGCCATAGTTCAAACAAAAGGAATCATAACAAAGAACGCTTAGTTAATACTAAGCTTGCTTCATATTAATCAAAATCCATTGCAATATTTCACATGTTAGAATCCTCTTTCACTGTTCAGATGAACAAAGGCGTCATGATATTAATGAAAATATGAATAAATCATTTCACATCTCTTGGAATGGAATCTGGGGAGTTTAGATATAAATATGAATATAAATATACATGCATATATATATATATATATATATATATATATATATATATATATATAAATTTCTACCTCATACTTGGGCTCGAACGCTTTCTAAAGAAAGGCCAGATCGCTTCCAACCATGCCACGAGAGGCCATGAAAGAAGTCGGAACCTAACTGCTAATCTGCAGTTCAGGATTTACCTGGCGAGATATCAGTCTCTTACCAGCGAGTTTTCCCCGTGTGTGTGTATGTGCGTGTGTGTACATAACGAAAGTAAACTACAAATTTCCTAGCTGCTACGTAATTAAGTTAGACATTCAAATCATAACAACCAACTTCCCTCTCCACTGTCTTCAGACAGGTGGTCTTGATAACTCTGTTGAGTTACCCTACGTATGCATCAAGAATTCCGAAAGATATTTCTATACAATACAAATATATCTTAAAAATCTGATAACTCTGCATTCTGTTTTGTACTTATTCAAAACATATTTGACTAATTGTTAATACAGGTCCTTATCTCTGAAAGTTCTTAAGTTTAATGTTCTTATATCGGAGAAATGATATGTATGTATGTATGTTTGCATATATATATATACATATATGTATGTATATGTATATATATATATATATATATATATATATATATATATATATATATATATATATATACGCACATATTATGGCTGGTTATGATACAAGAGTACACACACCAGAAAACTCAAATTTAAAAATCAAACAAATATTAGAATGAAGAGAAAGAAAACAATAAAGGGTAAATTGAATGAATTTACATAAGCTTTAACGGGATTGCACATGGTGCATGGTGTACAAGTGGAGCTGATGCTAGATATATTTTTTTGTAGAGAGAGAGAGAGAGAGAGAGAGAGAGAGAGAGAGAGAGAGAGAGAGAGAGAGAGAGAGAGAGAGATCCTATATTCTTATTGATAGCTACAAATAATCGTGAATACTCTTTTGGCCAAAAGCAATGTCACACTAATCATATTTCTGTGATTTTTGGTTGCTGTAAACATAATTATTTCATTCATGTCTATATGAAAGATTCTAACATGATGTCTATTCCTTAACATACTTTTAAAATACAATGGACGTGTATTACTCCCTGCATACAAAAAGTTTCTTTCTTTATGTTTGAAATTCCCGAATATAATCTAACATGAATAGTTTAGATAAAAAGAATGGGCCTTTCTCTTATTTCATTTACAAGAATACTCATTTTTTTTTTACTTTTCTGATCAAGGTTTTGATTCTGATAATTACTATTCCCGTTGCAACAACTCTTTGCAGTTCAGATCACGTGTCACTATACTTTTTCAGTGTTTATCCTCCGATATGTATGAACTGATGCCAAAAATTACTAAAATCAGAGATTAATACATACGGATTTTACTATGGAATAACTTTAGTTACCAGTTACTTTATAATGTTAATGAAGATTCAAAATATATTGATATATCCAAATGAGATAAATTTTCAACAAATATTTTACTATCTGAAAGAATCTCTGAATAATTTAAATTAATAGGACAGTACCTATATTATTAATGTAAGCAATTGGTTATCAATTGGAATAACTATATATATATATATATATATATATATATATATATATATATATATATATATATATGTATATATATATATATATATATATATATATATATATGTATATATATATATATATATATATATATATATATATATATATATATATATAAAATTATTGCGTATATTTATCATCATCACTTGTTAAGTTGCCGAATAAGTTTATCACTACTATTTGTACGTTTACTTACTTGAAAAACTAAGGAGGAAACACCCAGGCTCACTATAAAGATTAGTGTTAATACAATTTAATTTCCTTTTCTAGGTAATCAATTTAAAAGCAAGTGACAGGCATCCAGCAATATAAACCAGTGTCCTTCTAATTTTTTAAACATTTACTTTTAAATTTCACACTAACTGTTGTATAATGCCTATGTTTGCGTCTGGGTAGAGGATTTTAATCATCTATATGACTTTAGTTTCAAGGAATACAATCTGGGAGATATATTTAAAAAACTAAGCTCACTAAAACAGCCGGCGCGGACAATAAGAAAATCAGTAAACAAATAAATATACGGGTACAGAAAATGATAATAACATGGACTACACTTTTTGTTATTCCAATAAAATAGTGCAATTTCTAGCCTGGAAAACTACATATGGCTATAAAATAATAGTAGAAATAAAGAAATGGACAAGAACTTACTGTATAGAGGAAAATTTTCAAATAGTCATCCCTAAACGATACTCGATAAATTGAATAAGAATAGAAGATATAAAATCAGCAGAAAAATTTCCTCTAAAAGCAATATTCACCAACACGAATATTAATGAGGGGCTCCCTCCCCCAAAAAAGAAGCAGCTTAGCTCTAACTCCGAACTCCAAACTGAAGGTAAGGTACGTGAGGTGAATTCTTAATAAACAATCCTCCCTTCACCCCTCAGGGGTCCTCGTGTCAACTCGGAAGCGGAGAAAAAGTCAAATATATTCAAGAAACGGGTCTCATGGGGTATATCATCTGTGTGTTCTGCTCACTAAACGGGGAAGGTGGATGGGTGTTTGAAAAGATACGATATATATATACACATATATATATTTATACTATACATTTACGTGTTTTCATCATATACCTTTTTATCCTTAAAGGCTGTCAATAACTCTTCCGGTCTATTCAATCATAATAAATGCTGGTAGCCATCTATTACTTTATGGAAATTGGGTCACATGGAACCGAAGCGCACCTGAGAGAAAATCATGCTGTTGACCTGTGTACTACAGGTTTGAAATACGTTGTGCAACAAGATGGAAAAAGGTAGACTAGGATATATGACAAGTAGGGGCAGAGGGACACTGTAAATACCCACTCACACAAAAAGGGTACCAGCATCTGCCGGAGCAAAACGAAAAAAAAAGTAATAAAGGAATAGGGACAAGCAAGCTCACCTCTAAGAAATTCCGGAGACACCAAAAGAATGTATCCTTCTAGCACGATGTCAAAAAAAAAAAAAAAAAAAAAAAA
>NC_090725.1:8426948-8434448 GCF_036898095.1 Palaemon carinicauda | reverse complement strand
CATAAAAATATCAAAGCTAAAAAGAATGCGAAGAAGTAACACGTGGAGAGACGAATCAAAATACCGAGTGACAACTTAGTTTAATACCGTGTAGTTGTTAAGTATTAAGGTAAAGTACATACACACGCACATCATATATATATATATATATATATATATATATATATATATATATATATATATATAGCTTATATATATATGTATATATATAAATATATATATATATATATATCATATAAATATATACATACTTATATATATTATATATATACATACATATGTATATATACACACACACACACATATATATATATATATGTGTGTGTATATATTGCGCGTGTGTATGTACTTTACCGTAATATTCAACATACTACACGATATCAAACCAATTACAAACAAATGACCAACTTTGTGATTGACTTAAATTCCATACAGTACCTACTGTCCATTTTACTCCGCTCTTGATATAAGGTTCATCAGAGCCGCCTCTTACCTAAAATGAAAGGAGAAATCTTTTTAAAAATAATCGGTTAATGTAACATTGATAAATAAGAAGAAAAACATATAATTTCCCTCAACATATGTAGAAGAAATGTTTAGAATACACATTATTGTTATAAAATGTTTATGATATATTTTATTGTTATAAAATGTTTAGAATACATATTATTGTTATGAAATATTTAGAATACATATTGTTATACAATTTTTTGAATACATACTATTGTTATACAAGTATCGCTGGCAACTAAATAAAGGGGAAAATAATGGATTCTCCATACTGGTTGTATTCCATTCTGGAAAGTGCTCATTGTACATATACAGGGTGTTAAAGGATAAACCCTCGGCCCTGAATTTCATCCTGACCATGGACGTTAATTCTACTATTATATCAAGTGTTGTCTATGTCAGGAAGTTAAGAAAGAAGATCTACAGTCCCTCCAGGCCAATCCTGCCAGAGGAGGGACTGATGGATATATGAACTTGGTAAAGAATATTCCTCTGCTGCACTAGCTTAATGAACTGCAAATCAAATCATACCCTGCAAGACTTGACAAAAGTGGTGGGATAGAAGAAACCCAGAGACAGAACATGACACTATATCATGATAGATACAGGCTTCTATTCAAGTTAAGCAGAACTGAAAAAAAGATAACCCACTGCAGGTAACACTGATGAGGGCAGTAGAAGTAAGATCCCACGAAAGGTTCACAAGGCTAAAACAAAACAATGTTTCTTTTGCGAGACTCATACGGAAGGAGATTTAAGAGCTATGCCAATGCAGGTGAATAAGAGAATAAACAAATGTGCAGAAACACTTAGTGATAAGAAACTCCTTGCCAAACTCTTTCATGAGATGTTATAGCACAAGAACTAAAATATCCGCCTGCCTTCTTGGTGGCATTGTATAACCGAGAACAAGCCTACCCAAAGGTACAGGAGAAAGAGAAGGCACAGGAGCAAGAGAAGGCACAGGAGCAAGAGAAGTCACAGGAGCAAGAGAAGGCACAATAGAACTGTAAGGAAGTATATACCATTGCATTCCCCGAACTAACCACCTACATTAGTGAGATGAAAAATGTCAGTGATGGTAGAGATCCACACATTTTCACGCTTGCTGACTTGACCATGGTTTCCAAATAGAGGCTGGAACAGCTTGGTCTTGAATGGCCTTATGTTCGTATTACTCGACTCAAGGCCAGGTTGCTTTTTCACATTCCCAAGCTACAAGGTCATCCCAAAGGGCAAGATGTTCTGCTGGCGTTTGAAAATTAGATAAATTAAATCATCTCACAAGCATGGCATCCAAGTATAGTGGAGCGATTCTTCTGGCGAAAGCTGTTGAGATAGTAAGACGAGACATGCTTCATCAAAAGTCAAAGTTTAGTAGCACCTTTCGTGACACAGACCTATAACGGGTTTTACTACCATCACTGTTATAATTTGTATGCATGATTAAACATGGTGGAGACACCAAAACCCAATCCAGCATGGAGCATCAAAATCTTCCTTTCTAAATCATACAGTAAAACTGCTTTCCGAAATACAAGGAAGGAGCAGCTGTACAAAGGAATTTCAAGGACTGTGAAACATCCTTTTTCATTCTACATGGACCTGTTTGTATTTGCTATGACAAGGAAGAAACAAAAAATTGAAATGCTCCATTACAATGAGCATAGCATATCATTAACAGGATCCTAGAAATATCAGCACAAATAGAAGAAGCAATTGCAGCACAGTATGTTGAAGATGGAGTAATCTGTCCCCAAGAATTGAGAAAGCAGATGTTCACAACTACAGAAGTGGACAACATAGATCATTATCTAATTGTAACCAAAGCTCAAACATCATTCTATAGTACAAGAGTGTCCATTTTCTAACACCAAAGCACTAAAAATGCTGGCGACGAACCCGAGCCTCTCAAACAAGAGACAAAAAAAAAATCTACTTCAATAGGCTTGAAAGAATAGTAATCCATATCTAGATCATGGAAATCAGACAACTACAAATACTTCTAAGCAAAACATCAACTCCAGGCGACTAATTTGGCGGCGATCTTAAAAAAAGGCCGCCATCTTGGATTTTCCTTCAGAGAACAAGTTTGTCAAATTTTATAGTTGTATCATCATTTGAACAATTCATCTAAAAATTGCTGTTATATATTGAATTATATTAGTTAGGATAGCTTTTATAATCTAATCTTGTTTTAGGAAAACCATCAAAAATGAATATTTTTCTTGAAATATTTTATTGCCTTCATTCCAACCAATTCATTTTACCATGAGCAAACCTTACCAAAGTGGTTGTGAATGAGAATACCAATTATTTTATGGAACTGGGAAAACGAAAACGGCTATTACGGCGTGAAATTTTGCCAGTATAATAGCCCCTCCAATGTTTTCTTTGACTCGTGGCGCTCTCGGCTAAAATAGGTAGAGGCCATTTAATCCCTGGTCAGGTTCAGACACGGCGTAATAGGTTAGATTAAGTAACATTATATTAGAAATCATAATTTAATTGTTCTTGCTACATAGTTGTACCTTATTTGTAAGATTGCTACTGATCAAAGATATGAAGTAAACTATTTCCATAGCAATTACATGTTTAAGGATGAAGAGGACAGCAAGAAGACTTAGGATCATCTTACATATTTATTCTACACCAACGTTTCGGGAATCCATTCCCATCATCATGTCTACATAAAACACGAAATTTTATTTACATTGGAAATTAATGATACATTTTTTGCTTAAAATTGCTCTGGTATCAAAAAACAAAATATTAAAAAACGGTTAAAAGAATAAAAATACATGTTTTATTAATCCGGAATATTGTACGGGAGGAATAAAATCCGCTTTAGCCATATATAACCAAATGTCTTTCGGCAGATAAATTCCGGGAAATGGTTCTGTAACTGTAAATTACCCATAGCAATTAAAATCTTTCTCCGGTTCAGTCGCCATCACCAGTCTTCATTCTTTTCTTTTTTCTTATTTCGCTAAGTATTGTAGGGAAAAAAGAAATCAGCGACCACAACACTACAAAGGAAGGAGGAATTGTAACCTGACGGGTGGAATAGTACCCCCTGATAGAAGAAGGGACGATCTCGGACAGATCAAAGGAATATTCAGTGGTCGAAATGTATGTAAATCACGTAATTACATGTACATTACTCATGTCGAGGGAAGGAGATTAACCCAAGTCGCCTAAGGCACTTTCCGTATAATTTATTGACATAAAGTTACTGATGTAAACGGAGGATTACATAGGTCTTATCTAAGAGAGAGAGAGAGAGAGAGAGAGAGAGAGAGAGAGAGAGAGAGAGAGAGAGAGAGAGAGAGAGATAATTTTGGAAGTATGATGGTGAATAACAGATGATTTCATTCAAAGGTCTAAATTACATAGGTCTTATCTAAGAGAGAGAGAGAGAGAGAGAGAGAGAGAGAGAGAGAGAGAGAGAGAGAGAGAATTCTGGAAGTATGATGGTGAATAACAAATGATTTCATTTAAAGGTTCAATACGACGACGAAACGTATAAAAATAGTATTCGTTAGTTTCTGTTTGAAAGAAGAAAAGAACTTTAGTCACTGACATATAAAATAAATATAAAGTGAGAACATATCAACTAAATAGCATTATCTTGAAAAAGAGATACGAAAGTAAGGAATGAATGAATGAATATATATATATATATATATATATATATATATATATATATATATATGTGTGTGTGTGTGTGTGTGTGTGTATATATGTGTGTGTATATATACATACATACATACATATATTTATATATATATATATGTATACATATATATACATATATATATATCTATCTATCTATATATATATATATATATATATATATATATATATATATATATATATATATATATTCTTTCCGTATTTCGTTTTCAAGCTATTAGTATTAAAATATTCAGTTGATGTGTTCTGCTAAACGTTATCTCAATGTGTATTTATTCCATTTAATCTCAGTGACTAATGTTCTTTTAATTTTGCAATAAGAAAATAACGAATATAACTACTACAAACTATATTACCATCAAAGCTACAATGTTAGTTGGAAAAGCAAAATGTTATTAGCCAAATGGTTCCAACAGGGAAATCAATCCAATGCGGAATAAAATAGAAACATTTGATTGTAAAATATTTAACGATAAGTAACACTGATACATAAGCCAATCATATACAATATATGAATACGACTTATGATAATCTGTTGAAGGTAAAATCATTTGCAACAAGTTTGAGTTTTTGAAGTTCCATCTATTCAACCCCAAAATTAGGATGATTATTCCATAACCTCGAGATAGCAGTAAGATAACTTTAGAATCTGGAAGAGTACTGAAACATGATGGAAAAGACAAGGCAGTTAAAATCAACTACATACCTATAGTCCATTTCTTTTAGCGATGCATATTTGCACCGACTCGCGGCGGTGCCCTTTTAGCTCGGAAAAGTTTCCTGATCGCTGATTGGTTAGAATTATCTTGTCCAACCAATCAGCGATCCGGAAACTTTTCCGAGCTAAAAGGGCACCGCCGCGAGTCGGTGCAAATATGCATCGCTAAAAGAAATGGACTATACATACCTAGTAACACGTACAGGATGGTACAAACTGGGAAGTTATGGAAGCAAAGGATCCACACAATTGTTATAAATTTTGTGCAACATGTACAAAGAACTAACTGAATGACAGACATATTAATATCAATATCAAAGATTAGGAAATTAATAGACAACAACTTTTTATCCAACAAATTTAGGAAAGGATCAGCAGCTGTAGTCCAGAAAGAATTATAATACTCAAATCATGGTAAAATTTATGAATTAAAACATTTCCAGAGGATAAATGGATCACCAAAAATCTTTAAAAGACTTATTCAATATGCCAATATTTTGTGCAATTGAAAAAGAAACAGAGTGGATGTGGTTTCCCTAAGTAAATTTTCAATCACGAATCCCAGCTAAAATTTTAATTGGGTTGTACATAGTTAGAGAGCTTGTCATTGTAAAAATATGGATGTTGAGGGGCTACTGTCCTGGGCATAATTAAAATAAAACTTTGAGATTTTTGGAGGTGTTTAACTTCATCCCCAGTAATTTGCACCAAGCCCTAATTTTAGCTACATCTCTATTAAGGGATGCAGCAATCACTGTTCAACACCCAGGCGATAGAATTAATGCAAATATATATATATATATATATATATATATATATATATATATATATATATATATATATATATATATATATATATTTATATTCATATTCATATATGCTGTATATATGTGTAAGTGCAAGAAGAGATAAATACAATAAAATTACTGGAGGAAAGCCAGTGAAAAATAATGCCACTACTTCCAGCCCATAAATTCTTTCAGCTAAATCAAGGATAAACTTCCACAATAATAAGCCCCTCATATACTTACACAGAAGGTTAATTAACGACGTGCCAAACCTTCAATTACATATTGCGCCTCTTCAATTATCTTGCACAAACATTCGCTTATCCTGGATCATCATTTCCAATACGCCTTCTGGCCATATATCCAGTAATTTCTAGGCCGTCATCGCCCCGTACCTCTTATGACTTCTGAAGCATCCACCCTCTTAATTAACGTACCTTTAAGGAATCTCTTATCATGACCAAACCATCTCAAAATACTCTCATACATAGCTTTTTATCTACATTATCCTTTTTACCACAGCTATGCATCTGCCCTTTTAACACTTGCAACACAAAATAAGGAAACAGTGCACTTCAATAGCTTAAATCCTTCATCTTACTTCAATCCCCTTAACTTTCTCAGTTCATTTTCAGAGGAGAGTTTGTTAAATAATTCGCTTTCACACATAATCTAAGTGTTTCGTTCAATATTTTACATAGACCCCGACATTTCTGCTTTACCTCTTCGTTTGCTCCCCAATATTCAAATCCTACTACCATCCATTATATTTGCATACTAATACATAAACGCATTAACCATTTTCTTCTTTTACCCTCTATATTAAAATTCAGTACTCAAAACTCTTTAAAATCTTATTTTGTCTCAGGTTTACTGTTAACTTTTCTCCTCTTGCAAGCATTCCACTAGTTTTAGCAGCTTCTACTTCTATATCCAGTCACTATAGTATTATCTGGAAATATACTGTATATATATATATATATATATATATATATCTTTATCTATCTATCTATCTATCTATATAGATATATACACACACACACACACACATATATATATATATATATATATATATATATGAATTAAAAGCTCAAGATACAGACGACTGGCAAAATCTAACCGAAGCCCTTTCCATCAATAGGCGTAGGAGGAGATGTGTGTGAGAGTATATATATATATATATATATATATATATATATATATATATATATATATATATATATATATGTATATATGTATATATATATATATATATATATATATATATATATATATATATATATATATAATAACAGCAGCATACGCAATCAGCAAGAATTAATAATTAGGTGCACTAAATTTGTATAATTCTAATTTATAACAGCTAAAAAATAAATAGATTTTTCAATCATTCATAAAAATTAATAAATACATGAAAAATAAACAGGAAAAGAGAGCATGCTTTTTTAACCACCAATCAATATAAGCCTTTGAGTATTTGTTAAAAACAAGTTCTTTGGTCACTACTCATCATAAAGGCAAATGGATTTTGACAACTGTGCTGATCCAACAGCTACAAATATCGCCGCAAACTGCATTCAATGAAGACGATGAGGAGAGATTAAAACTACCATACAAGGAGTAAATGACTTTCTTACTCTCTCTGGCTTTTTGGCATAATTGGATGCTCTTACTCTACTGACCAGGGTACTATTCTGAAACCGAGCAAGGGAAGACGAGTTATTGTCGCGTTCCTCAAGTCCTTTACACAATCGAGTGGTCAATTAGGTAACTAGATTAGGTATCTAG
>NC_090725.1:8379448-8421948 GCF_036898095.1 Palaemon carinicauda | reverse complement strand
GTCAAGGAATTTCTTTTCCTTTAGGACTTCATATAGCTGTCAAGGAATTTCTTTTCCTTTAGGACTTCATATAGCTGTCAAGGAATTTCTTTTCCTTTAGGACTTCATATAGCTACCTACAATTTCATATTAAGGTGCGTTTATCTTAAATATCTTTTTTCAAACTTATTTACGTACCATATATACAAATATACATACACTTATATATCTGCACATATGTACATGCATATACAGTACATAGATGTACACATACCCATATGCATATTAACATACATATGTGTACATGCAAATACTCACTTATGCATATATGTTTAAATAACCGTATCCATAAAAAAATACAGATACATACACATGTATTTGCAAATATCTTAAATATCAATGCAATATAGAAAATCCAACATACAAGTAAGAGCAAAGCATTATGTATATGCATATATAATACTTTCATACATACATATGTATGATAGTGTAGATTACAAAGATTAATATTACACTTACATATACAATAGAAAGTACATAATACTTAGATAGGAATCAGGCGTCATTAAAATCAAGTCTTCTTAAAAAAAATAAGATATATGAATGAAGCATGTTATGATTATTACTGATATTTCTAGCTAAGCTACAATTCCAGTTGGAAAAGCAGGATATTACAAGCCTAAGGGCTTCAACAAGGAAAAATTGCCCTGTGAATAATGGATCGATTGAGTTGGAGTTTTCTGGTATCCTAGCATCAAAGGTCATTAACACCGATATACTTTAGTTGTCAATAAAAAATAACAGGAAATTAAATTCCAAACCATAATAGCAAAGATGCCCTTATGAAAGTTAAATAGCATGAAAAAAAAACTATACGAGAAGTAATGAATCTGAATTATCCCAAGATCATCTACAACAGTGGTTCCCAACCTGGGGGAAATTTCCCCCAGGGGGGAAATTTGAAGCTTCCAGGGGGGAAATAATCACACTACCTACTAACTAAAACAAGCGGAAAATGTCCTCATAGTACGTGCGGCAATTTGTTGTTAGCCATTCAATTGTGATATGATCATATCAGTTCTCACTGACATGATATTCAAGGGGAAAATTGGAGTGTCATGCCCATTTCTGAGGCAGGCGAGTGGCCATGAGGGCTGGGCGGGGCATGAAGGGGGAAATCTGGATGGTTGAACTGGGTGAAGGGGGGAAATGACAGAAAAAAAGTTGGGAACCACTGATCTACAACGTTCAAATAGATCTGTCATGTATAGACCATGAAGAGATATTTATGTCATTCTGTTCAACTTGAGAAAATTCGGTGCAAGAACATCAGAAGCTACATCGATTCAACTGCCTGATTGGGAAGATCATTCCGCAATCTGGTCACAGCTGGAATAAAACTTCTATAATACTGCCTAGTGTTGAATCTTATCATAGAGAAGGCAAGACTGTTTGAACTAACTGCATATCTAGTACTATTTATAGTGTGACGGCCGAGAGAAGGTTGTGAACTTGGCAGTATGGAAGCAACTGAGTTAATTTATTATAGAACACTCTCCTTTATATACAAAAGCCCAAGGCAACAGGAATTTTCATGTTCACAAGACGGACAATGTTACAGAGACGAAACGCAGACATGTTTATTCTGGTTCTTTTTAGTGCGAGGGAAGAGCGAAGATACAAGCATAATATATACAAAATGAATTATGTACGATCGTGTGACACACGGTTGATACAATAGGATGGTACAGTCGGAAGATCTGAAATCAAGGGATTTCAAATTATGAAAAATCTTACGCAACGTGTATAATGAACTAAATGAACGACGGTGTCAGAGATTAATATCCAGATCAGGAACAACAAATTTAATAGTCCACAAGTTTTTGTCCAACAAATTAAGATGAAAATCAGCAGCAGAATAGCAGACAAGGCAGATAAGAACAATAAAATATTTATCTAAAATAGATTGATCACTGAAAATCTGAAACGACTTTCTTAAGCCATTTTTTTTTGCAATTGAAAAAGTAATAAACCGATTGTGTTACTCAATAGTAAATTTGCTATCAAGAATCACAGCTAAACACCTATCACTTACATCCAGTTGATGATTCGGAGTTATAAAATTTGAACCAGAAAACCCGAAGCTGAGGGCCAGGGAGACCATTTTACGCCAAGGTACAGCTTGGAAAAACTTTGCAGTTGTTCCATCCATGTATGGATGGCGTGATACCTAAGTGAAATCATTTACTTTATTTTTAGATAAGAAGTTGCTCATACAAGGATCCGATTTTTGGTTATCCTTTGTAAATCATACACAAACAAATTATATATTCTTAGATACAAGAATGAGCTCGAAAAAAGAAAAACACAGTGAAGGGTATGATACACAATTAAAGTCATCAATTATATTATATTTAAGCAATAAACTTCTATTGCAAACTTGAAGCAGACCGTTACGAGTGTCACGTTCTAAACCTAATAGATGACATCAACATTATGAATTTCAACATCTGCAATTATTTAACTGTAGCATTTTTCAATATCCAGGGAAGTCAAAAACATACAAACCAAATCGATTTTACATCAGCCACAGATATTATACCCCAGTTTATCCATAGCACGGGGAAGCTGTCCGTAGGCATGAGGGTAACGGATAGGAAGGGAGCGTTCGGTATCCATCGTAAAATCACTTTGATCAGACAGTGTATGTTCAAATCCACCGTGAAAACAAAATCCACTTTCATCGGTTTATAAAAAAAGAATCGGGCTTAGTCGCTTGTTGAAAAACGAGATCAGCTTTATCCTCGCAGCCCTAACGCCATTCACACAAGAGTTTGGTCACACCGTATAAATACTTACCGATTGTCTATTACTTGTGAGAGAGAGAGAGAGAGAGAGAGAGAGAGAGAGAGAGAGAGAGAGAGAGAGCGCACCACACACACACACACTCATATATATATATATATATATATATATATATATATATATACATATATATATATGTATATATATTTGTATATATAGACTATGTATACATATTTGTATATACATATAATATATATATATGTATATATATATATATATATATGTGTGTGTGTGTATATATATATATGTATATATATATATATATGTATATATATATATATATATATATATATATATATATATATATATATATATATATCAATACCAGAAGATGGAGTAATGAATGCTAGTATGGTTCATGAGAAAATGGAAGTGGTATAATGATTTAATATCAGAAAATCAATATAATTAATCGTAGTTAAATGAAAGAAGTAGGGCACAGAGCAGACGAAACAAAGAACGTAGGTGGATGTGTCAAAGACTGGTCAGAGGGAGCAAAGGTGGTATAGAATGAAAGGATTACTGAACCAGTTCATCATGAAAGAAATGTGTTGAATTCGAATATGAGAAGGAAACTTGAACCTGTTGAATGAGCTGTTTATTTAAGTAATATGGTCTTAGAAGAATCTAGAGGACAAGAAATGTGAAGATATATAAGGAAAAGGTTATAAAAGGGCTAATACGTGATAGCCTCGTGGCTAATGTCCGAGCCCTGCTTGAAACTTTTTTCACTAGTTTTCACAACCACACCGTTCCTATGAGCTTGCTTGGGATAGCATGGAGGACTACCTGGTGATTATCAGCAGCCATTGCCTGGCCATAGCTTAGCTGGAGATTGATCTTGGGAACCAAAGATACGGCTCTATATTTCTTTAAAGTGACCCAGTCATGGACGTCAATTCAGAATTAATGCACTATAGGAAAAAAAAGGGGAAAATGTTTAATACTTGGATGAAGGATGTATTGGAAAGTAAGGGTTTTGTTATCTGGAAGCATAAGTGTATGCAAGATAAGATGTTAATGGTACTGTACATGTAGCGTGATTTGACGTGTTGTAGATATGCCTTCAACACAATTAAACTGATAATGACAAGACATCTCCCCTCTTTTTTCGTTAATAGTTAGTCTATCTGACGATTCTGTAACGAAAGATTTTTCATAACTCTGACCATCCTTTACATTCAAATCTCCCTGGACAATTCTATCCTGTTCGTAATACTAGGCAGGCAGTTAATTCTAATAGCCAGGCCTTCTCCATCATGAGGCTCAATACTACGCAGTACTCTAGAAGTTTTATTCCAGCTGTGACCAAGTTGTGGAATGATCTTCCTAATCGGGTAGTTGAATCAGTAGAACTTCAAAAGTTCAAAGTTGGAGCAAATGCTTTTTTGTTGATCAGGCAGACATGAGTCTTTTTATAGTTTATTTATGACATATTTGTTTTTGATGTTGTTAATAGTTTATATATGACATGTCTGTTTTGACGTTGTTATTTATTTTAGAATGATTTATTGTTAATTTGTTCGCTTCATTTATTTAGTTCCTTATTTCCTTTCCTCATTGGGCTATTTTTTCCTGTTGGAGCCCCTGGGGTTATAGCATCTTGCTTTTCCAACTAGGGTTGTAGCTTGGATAGTAATAATAATAATAATAGTAATAATAATAATAATAATAATAATAATAATAATACGAAGCTACGATCATCAACATTTGAGTATAACACATTTTTCTTTAGCTTTTAAAAAAACAGAATTAAATTCATGTTTAAACCAAAAGAGAAAAGACATTGATAATCATTGACTTTTTTTAACACTAAATGACAACGAGCATGTGAACATTTCCGACAACTTTAACGACTATTGATGATCAGCTGATCAGATTGATTGCATGTGTGACATCACAAGCAAACATATTTGGAATTTCCACTGTAATTGTAAATTAGGATTTTATTATTAAATTATAGACGATATTAATGCAGCTTTTAATAAATGTTACGTTTTTATCTAATACTTTAAAAAGTGATAATGATAAAAACGGGGAATTGTAACTGTAATAATACAACAAGTAGAGATTTATTTTTGAATTTTAACAAGTACATGCTTTAACATTTTGACTAATTTTAAAATATCATCTAATCATTCTATGAACTACAGGATTTCAGTTTGTCTAATACATTTTTTCCTGCTCTCTCTCTCTCTCTCTCTCTCTCTCTCTCTCTCTCTCTCTCTCTCTCTCTCTCTCTCTCTCTCTCTCTTGAAGCGTTTTATCGAATATTTTAATAAAATTACATTCCCTAATTCTTCATATTCTGATGAGGTTCAGTTCATCCCACTGTGGTGAACTATTCTGACACGTAAGCTGCATGATTTGAAATTCAGTTATATTTTATGGATTTCTATGTAGTTAAACTTTTCAATTATCTATTTTTCCCACATTTATATCATGGAAATTCGTTATCAACTTTCAGCGTTCGTTTGGTGGAGGCTTACTGCATGTGTATGTGTATATGTGTATATACATACATACATATATATATATATATATATATATATATATATATATATACATATATATATTTATATTATGTGTATATGTACATATATACATAATATATATGTAAATATATATATATAATTTATATATATATACATATATATAAATAAATATATATATATATATATATATATATATATATATATATGTATAATACATACATATATTATATAAATATATATATATATATATATATATATATATATGTATGTATAATGCATATATATATATATATATATATATATATATGTATGTATGTAGGTATGTATGTATGTATGTGTGTGTATATATATATATATATATATACATATATATATATATATATACACACACACACATATGGAAGATAACTTAAATTCTTTTTCCGCCTACTTTTAAGAGGCCTACTAACCTAAACCGTTAATATAGTTTAGAAATAGACTTCCTTCCAAGGTGAAGTGCGGATATACGCACAGTACTAACTCATTATGCTAAAAATATATATAAATTAAATCCAGTTTACACATGAACATAGCATTAAAATTCAGATACGTTTTATGAACTTTCCCACAAGGTATAAACACCAAATCATACTATTTCAACTACCTTCTAAACATTATATTAATATTAATAATAATAATAATAATAATAATAATAATAATAATAATAATAATATCTATTTAGGATAACAAAATGGAAATTTGAATGGAAAAGTTCACCTTTGTCAATACTGACCAAATTTCCGCAATCTATATACTGCACCAATCTATACAGAATAGTTTATACTATACATGTGTTAACAGCTCAAGCTCCATATATAGTACTGTACTAATTCGATAATAATT
Organism: Palaemon carinicauda; assembly: GCF_036898095.1. NCBI lineage: Eukaryota > Metazoa > Arthropoda > Malacostraca > Decapoda > Palaemonidae > Palaemon > Palaemon carinicauda. The sequence goes on along the minus strand of NC_090725.1, from coordinate 8,415,727 downwards.
ATTCTAACTTCCTATTAATCATTTTCATATTTCGTACGCCTAAATCTTTTTAGAGCAATATTTCAATAAAATAGTATTATTCTTTTCCAATCAACTTTTTTTTTTCAATAGCCATATCACTTATTGATTTATATCTAAAAGCGATATCACTAATTTTAGTTATGCACGAGTCATTGAACTTCAGGAAAATACTAACTATACATTATGTTGCTGTTCGATATTGATGTGGGACAAAATATATACCAAAAACAACGATTTTTGCGTGATTTTACTTTACGGTTGAAAGGTTGTCAAAGGTAATTTCGAAGCATAAAGAAAAACCTACACAATGAAATAATATGAGAAACATAAAAACCGTCTCCGTTGTGAGGCCAGGGAAAAAATAATGAGCTAAGGTTTAATGGTTATCGTTAAAGATTTAATTCAGAAAATTGGGCTCCAAATAGGCTATGCCTAATAAAAAATTTTTGGTAATAAAAATAAAGCAATGGAAAGAATAATGATGGAAATGTCACTAAGAGACAGAAAAAGAGCAACATGGATACGAGAGTAAAATAAAGTCGAGGATATTCAAACAACTTGCGAAAAAAAAGCAAAGGACATGGCCAGAATATAATGGGAATGACAGACAATTAGATGGACATTAAGAATAACAATGGTTCCCTGGCGATTGTAAAAGAAGCATGGGAAGGAAGAGAAGACGGGTGACTAGCGAGCTAAGAATATTTACAGGTATAGAAGACTGGCATAGAAAGGCCATAACCAAACGGGAGTGAAAGGACATGCCTGAGGCCTGTGTCCTGCATAAATTAGTTATGGTTATTGATGATGATGATGATATATATTTATTTATTTATATATATATATATATATATACGTATATATATATATATATATATATATATATATATATATGCATAAATATATATAATATATATATAATATATATATATATATATGTGTGTGTGTGTGTGTGTGTATTAAAACTATATTTTTCATTCATTACTTATATATAGCTTATTTTCTATTTACTAATTTCGTTTCATTACTGGGCTGCTTTCCCTGTTAAAGCTCTTGGGCTTGTAGCATTTTGCTTTTCCATCTATGGTTGTAGCTTGACTAATAATAATAATAATAATAATAATAATAATAATAATAATAATAATAATAATAATAATAATAATTATAATAATAATAATTTTATTATTATTATTATTATTATTATTATTATTATTATTATTATTACTTAAGGTACAACCCTAGCTGGAAAAGCGGGTTACTATAAGCCCAAGGGCTTCAACAGAGAAAAATAGCTTAGTAATGAAAGGAAATAAATAAAATATATGAGAGGTAACAAATAATGAATGAAAAATATCATATCAGTAAAAAAAAAAAACGCTAAAATAGATCAGTCATATAATATCATAAACTACTGTATAATGAGTCACCATGTTCAGCATATAACCCTTCACTGTAAGTTTGAACATTTAAAGTGCCAACAATTAAATTGCCTGATTAAGAGTATCACTCCACAATCGGGTCACAACCGGAACAAAACATCTAGAATACTGTTAGTATTGATGCCTATGAGGAAGAAGCCAAAAGTGATAGAATTAACTGCATAACTATAGTCCATTTCTTTCAGCCAGGCAGATTTGCACCGACTCGCAACGGTGCCCTTTAAACTCTGAAAAGTTTCCTGATCGCTGATTGGGTAGAATTATCTTGTCCAACCAATCAACGATCATGACACTTTTCCGAGCTAAAAGGGCACCACTGCGAGTTGGTGCAAATATGCCTAATTTAAAGAAATGGACTATAGTACTACGTACAGGATGATAGTCTGACAGATCTGAATGCCAAAGATGGTCAGGATTAATAAAAATCTTATGCTATACCCATAAAGTACTCATTGATTGAACGACAGTGCCAGAGACTATTAGGAATAAGGAATTTAATAGGCGCAATTTTTGTACAACGAATTAAGATGAAATCCCACAAGGAAGGATGAAATAATTACATTTCTTCAGAATAGATTGATCACCGAGAATCTTGAAATATTTTTTTTTTTCAATGAGCAAATTTTTGGCGCAAGTAAAGGAGAAACAGACCTTATGTATTTCTCAAAAGGAAATTTACAATCAACTATCACATATATAAATTTCAAGCTCGAAACCGAGAGCTCTTAGGTGAAAGATAATGGTGTTACTCAACCACACACGTAATAGAAGAAATTGGAACCCAAGTCTTAAGCAATGCTTGAATAACTTACACCAACCATTGGAAAGTATATGTAAGCATGTAATTCAAATGAGGACCTTTTGTAACCGGTTGGAATAAGCACAAGCAATAAAGTGAAGATTATAATAATTAATTCCTACCTGTTCAGGATCACCCCTAAAACCTCTTGGGTTACTGTGTGCGTATTTTAATATAGATTACATATAGAATAGCGTAGCATCTTCCACAAAATTGCAATTTCTTCCCTTTTATATCTTGCTAAATTAATACCTTAGAAAATGACTCAAGTTGATGTTTTAAAATGAAAAAAAAAAAAAAAAAAAAACCGAAATGGACAAGAGGGAAGGCAATCATGATAAAATTTTTAACGTGGACCAAAAAATACTTATACTCAGATACGAGTTCTAACATATTCAAAGGTCTTTCGTAACTTCAAAAATGAAGAGCAAAACAGCTATATTCAAAGGTCTTTCGTAACTTCAAAAATGAAGAGCAAAACAGCTATATTCAAAGGTCTTTCGTAACTTCAAAAATGAAGAGCAAAACAGCTATATTCAAAGGTCTTTCGTAACTTCAAAAATGAAGAGCAAAACAGCTATATTCAAAGGTCTTTCGTAACTTCAAAAATGAAGAGCAAAACAGCTATATTCAAAGGTCTTCCGTAACTTCAAAAATGAAGAGCAAAACAGCTATATTCAAAGGTCTTTCGTAACTTCAAAAATGAAGAGCAAAACAGCTATTACATGCAAGCAAGCAGTTGAAAAAAAAATCAGAACATAAATATGAATCAGTTTTCATTTGATTATTTTTTTTTTATGCAATCACCGAGTTCGTGCCCGAAATACAACAATCATTCAAAATATGTCAATCTATTCTTATGCGATTGACAGCTTTATGAATTATGTAGAGGCAGAAGAGGGAAAACGCGTTCAACAAACCCCCAAATATTTGAAAAAAGTATTCTGGTTTGCGAGCAGCATAGGAATGAGTTTCTGCGCAGAATGATCACAAAATAAAAAATACATATTCGGCAGCAAAAGGGAAAATACTACTCGATGGGAATGAATGCAACAAACACTTGCATAACTTTGTTAACCAAGAACAGGATAACGACATTCAAGCAACAGATTGAATAAATTTGTATTTAACAAAATTACTTCTCCAAGTTTAAACTTAAGATGTTTCTAAAATTCCCAAAAGGACTTCAATTTCAAGAAGAGGAATTAGTCATTTACAATAATTAACAGTCCGAGCTAAAACTTAAAAGAAGCATCACACAAATATTGCAAAACTTTGAAATACAATAGAAAAGTTCTCTAACAAATTAGAAAAATGCCCAAAGGATAAATTGTTAAAAAGATATGCGTTCATGTAGTTAGTAAAAAAAATAAAAATAATGGTAACGCGTTCATGTAGTTAGTAAAAAAAAAAAAAAATAATGGTAATATAAAAATTGTTTTCTTTCCCTTTCTCGCTACCTATATTTCCAACCATTTTCCCGTAGGGAAGGCTTTTGGCATTCCCCATGTAACCATGCTAATGGTCATTCATCAGCCCCTTTAAGGCTTATATTGTACCCTAAGGGCTCATCTTCACACCACCTATTGGTCATGGCTAACCTCCCAGGAAAGAAAAAGGCCAGCAAAAAAAGAACCAATTATTCTCCTAGGGCCTACAGGTTTTCATTTCCTACAATTTTTACACCCTCTCTCTCTCTCTCTCTCTCTCTCTCTCTCTCTCTCTCTCTCTCTCTCTCTCTCTCTCTCTCTCTCCTGCAAGTTTTCGCTTTCTTTCACTCAAACATTCAAGGACTATCTTTCTCTATTTATCACCAATCTCAGTAAGGTTTATTCATCTATGTCTAAACCATGCCTTTCCTAAGTGGACAGCTTTATGTGATTTTTTCTTTTTTATGTGTTTGGTTGTTTTTCATGTGATTTAGGCAAAGCTTCAATTTCTCGTTGGTTAAGAAACAAGTCTTGTATATAACGCACATCTTTATCGGGTGACTTAAACGAATATTGATTCAACATTCGTGGACTCAATCCCAGTAAAATTAATTTACTCATAAAAAAACTTCAACATCCTAGTTTGATAAATTATTCAAACCTATAACAAAGACTCAACAACGGGACGTGCATCAACCCCATAAATATGGAATGTCTTGCTTATGTATTATAAAAATATTCCCATGCTTAATGCTTTTGTTATTGATAGTCTGAGGATTTTGAAATACCTAAAAACATAAAGCTTAAAACCTAAATTTTTTGAAAATTCATCATTGAAAATGGTGCTTAGATTTTATGAATTTACCACTACTGTGTAAATATAACTTTCAAACAGACTGAAATAAAATTTTCTCCATTTTATGCCTCTGAGATACATATACATATAGAACAAAAAATCAAATGTTGGGATTGTCATATACTATATTCATTTTCTAGTTCTACCATCCTTGAGAGATTCCATTCAAGTTAGTGACAAACAATTTCTGCTCCAAGAGTCAATATAGCTGTCAGTTTTACAACTAATCTTATATTAGCATTACCATGTCTGTAATCTTGCGTTTGTTGGATCTTTCTCTATTTCAAGCTAATAAAATAGCCAGAAAGAAGCTGAAAGCGTGGGCAAAACACCATGACGGCTTATTAAAACAAAAAATTATTATTTGACAAGCTTTTAGTACTGGGAACCTTGGACCCAATAAACTTATCTCATAGATAGACACACCCTGTAAAAACGAAGCGAAATTTTGAAGTTACAGTAAAAAAAGTAAAAAAGAAAAAATAAGAAAAGAAAAAAACCTTTTTCATTACGATTGCTTGACGCTACGGTTATAATCTAGACACTAGTTAATACGGTCTAGTCAAAAATAAATTATTACTTTAATGATAAAGAAACTAAGGCCACCTTTATTATCTAAAACCCTAATGGGTACCATTGAGGCAAATTGTATATTACGCTCCTCAGCTCCTATACTTATTCCATTTCGTCATGTCAGGGCTTTTATTCTCCAAAATCTGCGCCTTAAAATTTTTATATTATCAATAAAATAACCTCAAAACACTCTGTCCCATCTTTCCACCTATATTACCTTATAAGTTCTACTCTCTCAGCACGCCTACATTATTATGTGGTATATTTGGGGCTATGCCTCAGTAAAAAGTAAAAATAAATTCAGGAGGTTGAGGATGAAAGCTGTACCAACCGTGTGTCACACAATTGTACATAATTCCTATTGTATATATTATGCTTGTATCTGCGCTCTTCCCTCGCACTAAAAAGAACCTGAATGATCATGTCTCCGGTTTTGCTCTGAACTTTGTCTGTCCCTCGAACATGCCATATCCTGTTGCCTTGCCGTTTTGTATATAAAGAAGAGTGTTCCTTAATATATAACTCAGTCGTTTCCAACCAGCCCTTGAGTTCACATCCTCTCTCGGCCCGTCACATTGGTGACCCCGGAGTGACTCGCTCCTCCCGCCTCCCCATCCCCCCTCCACCTCTCACCGTTACTATGACGCCGTCAACGCATAACTTCTGCAGCAGTACTCGCCGTCGCCAGCCGCCCGTATAGCAACGCCTTTTCAGCTCTCTCAACAACCGTTGGGGGACCAAAGGGCTTCGCTCACCCTCGGGAAAATGACCAGTATCACTCGCCTGCAACCTGCCGCAGACAGCTCTCCTCGTGAGGTGAACCCACTTCATGACTTTCAAACCTCCATCAACGCCTCCACTCGTGACGAAGAGGACATCTATTCAACTTCAACCGAAGCTGACTTGAATGCTGTAGGACATACACGCCTATGAATGCCGTAGGACATACACACCTATGAACGCCGTAGGCCTATGAATGCCGTAGGACACGCCTATGAATGCCGTAGGACACACTCGCCTATGAATGCCGTAGGACACGCCTATGAATGCCGTAGGACACACTCGCCTATGAATGCCGTAGGACACACACGCCTATGAATGCCGTAGGAAACACTCGCCTATGAATGCCGTAGGACACACTCGCCTACCCCGTGACGAGCCGGAGCGGCAACACAGCCAACCATCATCCACCACTTGCTCGCACCCCAACCAACGACTCCTACAGCCACTCACTGCTGCTCATCGGCGCAGTTGTTACTATTACCTCTCCAGATTCAGGGCACCTATTTAACATGTTCAGTATGTCATTTTTAGAGGAGGAGCCATGTACCAACCGTGTGTCACACAATTGTACATAATTCCTATTGTATATATTATGCTTGTATCTGCGCTCTTCCCTCGCACTAAAAAGAACCTGAATGATCATGTCTCCGGTTTTGCTCTGAACTTTGTCTGTCCCTCGAACATGCCATGTCCTGTTGCCTTGCCGTTTTGTATATAAAGAAGAGTGTTCCTTAATATATAACTCAGTCGTTTCCAATCTGCCTTTGAGTTCTCCCTACGGCACCGTCATAAAGCTATAAAAAGTTTAAGTGAAATATACAAAAAAGAAATAATCTAAATTACTTTGAATTTTAATTGTATAAATTAAGTAAAACTCAAGTAAATATAAACAAACGGATGGATACGTTAATCAAGAATGAAGAAAATTAAAATAATAAGTCATGAAAATAGTTTTAAATATGAGTGAATACTTTATAAAAGTTTTACTGTATGGAAACAAATTGAAACAGAAAAGTTAAGGTGCAAATAGGTCTCTAAATACAAAATGCAACATATACTGTCTTAGGTCAATAATGTGAGTTTTCTGAATAACTAATAAACTTGGAGAATTAAGGAGATTTAGTGCTAAATGAGCCAAGAATAGAAGGAGATGGTCTAAGCGAGAAAATATCTGTAAGAGTGGCAGTTAAGTGGTTGAAGAATGTTAAGTCACTATAAATTGACGGGTTAGAGGCGAGATGCTGTGATATCACTATGAAAGTGACTCAGTAACTGACAGGGGATAAGTCTTGCATAGATGAGGCAAGGTTTCAAATGTATGCGGATGAATAATAATAATAATTATAATAATTCCTCTGCACATACATCAAAAGTAAATAGGACATTTAAACAAATAAAGGGTTTAATGTTACTCAATATACCAGAGGAGGTGTGTGAAGATATAAACTAACAAAGCAAGGCAGATAACAGGAAGACTGATAGAAGATAAGTGAAACCCCTGGCAGGTAAGCAATGTAGTTTATGGAGATACAACGAAGTTATTGTTTTATACTGTACAAAATAATTTACTAAGTGACAACAAAAGTTTTTATGGCAGAGTAAAGTTTGTATTGAATATATATTATCATCATGATTATTATAACATGCAAAACTGAATTATCGTTGGAAAACCACATTGGTTCAAACCCCTAAGGTCCTAATAAGAAAAGCAGCCAAGCACAAAAAAATAACAAAGCAAATCAAGACATATCACAAACATTAAATAGGATAAAAATAAATAAACTATGAAAAGAGACAAAACAATATATGCATTTGCACCAATATTACAAAACAGTTCTACAACATGGTCGCACCGGAAATAAAACTTCTATGACGTTGTGTATTATTGAGCTTCGTCTAAGAAAAGACAAGACTGCTAGAATTAATTGCATATCTAGTTTTGAGCAATGAATAGCATAGTCTGGTAAGATCTGAATGCAAACGATGGTCAAGGTTATGATAAATCTAACACAGCTTCAATGATTAACCTCAAGGACAAGAATTACGAATTTAACAAATCTAAACGCTTGATGAGAGTCAGCTACCACACAAGAGGACAATATCAAAATCAAGGCAAACTAAAAATAATCAAAACAATTTCTCAGGATAGATAGGTCTCCAATTACTTGAAAATATCTTAATATACTAATATTTTGCGCAATTAAATATACAGGCTGGGCAATACTCATAAGTGAATTTGCAATCAATAATTACACCTAGAATCCTTGAACAGTTGGATGTAATTAATGAAACCCTTAAATTGAAAAAAAAATCTAGGTGGAGTGGGATTCAATAATTTTACTTCAAGTATTAAAGGATCTAAATTTATTGCCAGTTATTATTCCAAGCAATAACTTTAGGTATATCTCTGCCAAGAGACTTGGCAACCATAGGCAGAGTGAATCCTATGGTCTTGAAATGTGTCTGAAACTTAAGTGTATTATGTCTCAATGACCTTCTATTATCTTTATGAAAGAACATTAAAAGTAGGAAAAAGGTTATGCAATAGGAAAAGGGGGTTGTGAATGAAGAGTAGAATAGCAGAAGCATGTAAAGACCACAGGACTGTATGGATCTGATAAAAAACCAAGATGATGTGGTGATAAATTTTCGTATGGATGGAGAAAGGATGGTTGCTTTTGATATGTATAGTTTATTGGTAGGATGCGAGATGAGGGTAAACACAAAATATATGAGCCATTAAAGGGAGTAAGGTATGTGAAAAATAGTACGAACATATAATTGGAATATCTCTGGATGCTAAGGTTTTCATTAATGAAAGGAATTAGGAGCCATTTATTCTTTGAAAGTAAAGTATCAATACTGAATAAGCGTGGAAGGAAAGGGAGGAAATATGCTGATATGAATTATGGATGAATGTTCTGTTAATAAAAAATGGGGTAAAAAGGGTTTGTTTGACCTAGTGAAAGGATGGATGAAACGTGTTTGGATATAGCTTGGTTAGGTGGAAATAATGTGGGATTATGGATTAGCTAAAATAGTACCTAATGATACTATATCAATAGCTCAGTAATACTTGAATTGCTGAATCATGGTTAAAGTCATTGGGAGGAAAAGAAACCAATACACTAAGAATTAAAGCTTATCAGTAGTGTATCTAACACCCTAAACCCTACACCATTCCCTTAAATTTTATCAGGTTAGGCATTCGCAATGACTGCTACCTTGTAAGCAATACGACCTGTTTACACAAAGTGTCAGCAGTTAGTCCAGTTGAGCTGTACTCTAAGAGAGAGGAAGTCCCTCATGAAGAATTGCAAACTCCTAGGTGGGAGGAAATCACCATCTTCATATGAAGTCAACACGCAATCACGTTCTCTGCACTCTGGAATACTAGGATTAAATAACGATCTCGACACCTTGCTTGTGAAAGTTACCATGCATTCGGAAATAACGTGATTTGAAGCACCGTACCATACCTTTTCATATAAATAAGCGGCGACGTATTGGTACGCGCACTCAAACCTTTACATATATATATATATATATATATATATATATATATATATATATATAATATATATATATATCTATATATATACATGTATATGTATATATATATATATATATATATATATAGTCAGGTATACACATTTAAATATGCGAACGTATGTATGAATGTTTTTAATAGCCAGACCTAAAATACACATCAAATACACACACACACATATATATATATATATATATATATATATATATATATATCTATATATATATATATATATATATATATATATATATATATATATATATATATATATATATATCATATTTTTCCTTTTGGCTTAGTTGGCCCTTTATTTAGTCGCAAATGAGCAAACGGACTGAGCGTGTTTTGTAGTACACATTAACAAGAGCCATGGCTGTACACGTCCTATTTTTTTATGGCCAGTTGGCTCTTTTGTCGTCTCTAATGGACCACTGCTCCCTAAAAGCTCATCTAAGACAGGTCTTCTCTATTAGGCTTTCCTTGTCCTTCAAGGCTTTTTCGTTCTTTGTCTAAAATGTATTTGCACCTTCATCTCTGCTTCAAACGCCAACGACATATCTGTTTTACTTTTCTTATATCCATCACCGTCGAAATGACAGTAAACTGCTTATTAATAAATATGATTTAACTCAACAAAACAAAATTACAGAGTAGGACTAATATTTATCATCACTATCATCTCTTACGCCTATTGACGCAAAAGACCTCGGTTAGATTTCGTCAGTCATCTCTATCTTGAGCTTTCAATTCAATACTTCTCCATTCATCATCTATTTCACACGTCATACTCCTCAGCTATGTAGGCCAAGGTCATCATACTCTTCTAGTGCCTTGTGGAGCCCAATTAAACGTCTAGTGAAATAATCTCTCTCTCTCGGGGAGTGCGAGAGACATACCCAAACCATCTCCATCTACCACTCGTCATGATCTCACCTACAAATTGCAGTAGAGTAATAGCTCTTATAGTTTCATTTCTAATCCTGTTCTGACATTTAACTCCCAATATTATTCTGAGAACTTTGTTCTCAAATCTACTAAGTCTGTTGGACACAGTTTCATTGTAATACCATGACTTATGTCCCTACTGTAACACCAAGCTCACTAAACTGATATAAAGCCTGGTTTTCATATGCAATTTCAGGCGATTTGATTTCCAAATTTTACTTAACCTAGCTATTGTCTGATATGCGTTTTTCAATCTTACATAAAACTCCCATTCTAAAGACCCTGTATTAGAGATCATACTTAAAGATTCTACCACATTAATCCTTTCTTTTTTTCAATGATATTTCATCTTCCATTGCATATTCCGTTCTCATTATCTTTGTCTTTCTTTAATTTATCTTGAGCCCAACCTCCTGTGATAGTTCATGCATTTTTATACCATACATTAAATGTCTCACGTTTCCCCTTTGTGTTCTTTCTTTCCGAGTGTGTCTGTAATTATGTGAGCTGACTGCATACACTAATGTAGGATTTTGACAAGTTAATATTTTAAAATACAAAGGTTACCTTCTGTTGCATAAATTGTAATTGATACTTTGCAGTCACGGTACTCAAGTTAAAAATTTGGAAGATACTATGTTCTACGAAATGCTTCCTTAATAAGGTATGCAGTTTTCATACATATTCATATGAATATATATCCTGATCACCGACATGTGTAATGCTGATTAAAGGTTAAAGGTTAAAGGCGTTTGGTTTCAGTTCCAGTTCCATCAAAATAGATGCTCACCAGAACGTCAGCCGGGCAAGCCCAACCCCCCACTGTGGTGCCCTACCACAGCAGTAGCCTCCCCAGTAAACAGCTTAAACTCACGGCCCTGGGCGGGGATCGATCTCTCGCCACGCGAATGCGAGGCAAAATAATTTTTTAATATGTATTCATTGATGCTGATTATTTCTAATGTACTTAATGACGTGAATTTCATTGTTTTGACTGATGATTGTTAACCAGTTTCTCTTCACTATGAAATGTGCTGATTAGTACATATAAGCTTTGTTTTAAGTCTTGTTCACCCACTTTTCAGATTTGGGAAACTTACACTCATCGACGCTTGTATTTGCTATTCTCGTAATTATATAAGCTACACTAGAAAAGTTCCTTTCTCCAGTTCCTTCAGATATTAGTATTGAATTGATCGCACAATTTGTTTTCTTTGCTCTCTTGACAATTCTGGTGACATCGTCTTGCGTTATATCATTAAATTTTGTTAATTTTATCTGTTTATCTGGTGTAGCATTAATCTGATGTTGATCATTTGTAAATGACCTAGTTATATTTTCTACTTTGTTTTTCAAAACAAGAAAATTATTTGTTAGATCCTAGTCACTGTAACCCCCTGGTAGGCTTTTTTCATTTAGCTGCTTCGCGGGGGCTCTCATATAGTATTCGCTTTTTTCCTTCTTAGTAGGTAATTATATTGGCACACCGCAGTTTTGTATTCTACCTAAGTACTTTCAGTTTTTAACCGATTCCACTTTCTTTCTTTATGTCTTTTTCCTCCTTTTCTCTGAAGTCTCCCCATCAAACCAAGGAGATTGGTCTTTAACAATTATAGTCGTTTCCATCTGTGGACACATAGTATCCTATTCACTTTTACTCACCCGATTATAAATGGTCATAAGGCAGTCAACATACATCACACCCACCAAACGTTCATTATCATCATCGCAGGGAATGATGATAGCATCATTAACTTTCTTTGTTAACTTCTTCAATAAATACAAAAGAAGAGAAGTTTGATTTATATCTAAAATTCATTTTCTTCTCCACTGCGTATTTCTGTAGAGGTAGTCTAAACGTAATAATTTTGTGCACTGGAGAGATAGTGAACTTCTCTTTTACATTTATATCAGATAAATGTTTATGTCCTTATACTTGATGGTGGATCTCTCATCTCTTTCCATATGAATCACTTCTGTTTGGGATAAAATTTCCCCCTTCAAGAGCCGATATATGAGCTTCCAAATATTTCAACATTATTTGATACCGGACTGTAAAATCCTTCGGGACTGCTGTTTGTTCGAGCCAGAGGCCTTTAATTTCTTAGGTTTATATTCCAAATAGAAATTGGAAATAATGGAGTAACTCTTCTGCGATTTCCACCTCTTCCTCTCATGACTTAGAAGTAAGTTGCATCAAAAGACGACAGCACTTTTTCAAGGCAACATCTTTGATGTTCACAATAGCACTCTTGGCATCAACTGCTCGTTTAGATCTTTCATGACTATGTTCGTTGATAGTTTTCATCAACTCGTAGTTTCGGCTTTTGATTTTGTGTGTACTCGTAGCTTTCTGTTTTTTATTTGGTGTGTACTCGTAGTTTTCGAGTTTTGATTTTGTATGTACTCGTAGTTTTCGAATTTGATTTTGTGTGTAATCGTGCTTTACACGTTTTTTGTTTCCTCTTTCAATATCTATCAATATTGTATCCATTTTGATGGTACATGAAACACAGACCATCAACTATAGTCTATTTTTTTTAGCAGTGCATATTTGCACAGACTCACAGGGGTGCCCTTTTAGCTCGGAAAGCTTCCTGATACCTGATTGGTCGGAAGCATTTTCGTCCGAACACCTTCATTGTTCTCGAATAATTACCAAGTAATGTGAATCAAAACTTATTTACTAATCTATATTTCTCCATCAGATATATGTTTTGTCAAAACATATAGGTAGTAAATAAGTTTTGATTCACATTACTTGGTAATTATTTGAGAACAATGAAGGTGTTCGGACAAAAATACTTCCGACCAATCAGGTATCAGGAAGCTTTCCGAGCTAAAAGGGCACCCCTGTGAGTCTGTGCAAATATGCACCACTAAAAAAAAGACTATAGAATGACTTTGCTACGCTCACTTTTAATGGTAGAAGCCATTGCTAAGGGCTGTAGAAAATAAGTAAAAATGTTCATTACCGGAGTCAGGAAGTGTGAAATACATTAGAAGAAACCCGTGAAGGTACAAAGTATTAAATACGGTCAGGAACAAGCATTTTGCTTAAAAGCACATAACAGAATAACAACTAAACGGGTAATTTTGTATAATAACACTCATTCTGACTAAACTAAGATTTCTTAACAAGAATCTTGCTTAGGATCACTTATTTATGCTACAGATATCCAAACAATTATTTTGTAAGGGAATAAAATTTATTAGGAATGATAGTTTATTGGAAACAAATGAATTATACATAGAAATTGTCCGCCCACATGTTGTCCGACTGTCTATTGTCAGCATGGTAATGGCACTTGCAATTGTCCGGGTGGCTATTGTCAGCTTGGCAATAGTCTGACCGGCAATTGTCCTAAAACCGTGTGATTATTGCTTGGTTACCCTGACTGTTAGGCATTTCCTGGTTGAATGTCTCAGTGTTGGGAATCTTAGAGAAATATTCCTCTCTGGAGCTCATTATGAGGATGACAAGCACATTCTCACCCAAGATGCTTGGAGTTGTTCATGATGCCAATGGCATTTCTAAGTACATATTGAAAGCTAGCCCTCTGACTTGTTTTTGAGCTCTATATAAAATCTTATATGTTTTATTGTTAAATTATTTATTATTATTTATTTTTAATTTTGTGTTATCAATTCTTTACTATTCTTACAACAAACAGCATTATTGACCATTGATATTAAGATGGCAGATAATTACCAATCATTCACTCATTATAAATATGAGATATAAACTATTTCTTATGCTTTCGACTATGTTTGCATCTTCTAATCATCTAATCTCACCAAATGTCTTTCTTTCTCTATTGGCGTATCTTCATTGGGAAAATGAAACTTTATAATCTCTCTTACAAAATAACTTCCTTTCGCTACCAAACACAAGGCTATATAAAATAACTTAAGAAAAACAAAAGAACATAATAAACATTTACTAGTTATTCTGTTCTTAGTTACGTGATTCTAGTTCAATATACACGTTAATTAGTTAATAAAGAAAATATTCTTGTACACTTTACAAATAGAGAAGGCTTACTGACATATTAACATAAGGTCAAAGTTTTTTGCTATTGTAACTTAAGTAAATAGTTAGTTGGTATCATTTAAGCAATCCCTAAGCAAAAAACACTATAAATAAAAATGATTTACACACATTTTTTAGCAAAATCTTTGAGTTAAAACACTAAATTTAGATACGTAATTTATATAAATGAATAAGTTATAACTTTACATTAGCTTCCTTAAGCTGTAAACTAAAACAATAAGAACTAAAAGGGAAGATAGATTATGTGAAATGCGTTAAGAAAAGGATGATTTTAAGTATAAAGTTTTCTTTAAAGCTACATAACTTGAAATTCGCAAAGAAAATTATCTCCAATAATCCTTTTTATTCAAATGTTATCTCCCATGAATACGTTTCATATTCCTCTATGCAAGTATTCTGAACACTTTCACAAAGCTCTGTACTTTGTGTGTGGATCAACTATTAACTAAAAAGTTAAAAAAAATATGTTGAATTGGAAGTACAAATTAAGTCACTTTGGATACACAACAAATGTTCCGAAAAATGTTTTTCCTCCTTCGTCTTAGTGATAAGGCTTAACATGTAAAGGCAAAAAACCGTAATCTATTAAAAGGCCAAGAGAAGTAAAATATCAAATACTGCACGAAACAAATTCTAATAAAAATTAACATCTTAAAAACGTCACATTATCTAGTGTAATCAATGGAATGATGTCATATAAATCTAATATATATATATATATATATATATATATATATATATATATATATATATATATAATATATATATATATATATATAAACATATACATACATATATATATATATATATATATGTGTGTGTGTGTGTGTGTATGTGTGTGTGTGCGTGTATACAAATCCCGAGGAAAAAAGTAGAAAAAAAATAAAAATTATCTAATGAAAACTCTAGATAGATAATACTAGGAATGGTATGTGTGAAAAAAAAAATCCAGTTTCATTGCTGCCTTAAGCAGTGTATCGAGTACCTGGAATTTAGGAGAATTTGGTAGGCGGCTGCCTGGGTAGAAAATGGCATAAGCAGCATAAGACCACCAAAATCACCAGAGACTGAGCACTCTCCATACATATCTAATTTGAATGGTTGAAAAAGCAAAATCATAAGTATAAGCACAAGACGTTATCTAAAAGTTAAATGAATATTCTTAAGCCTAATGTCTCTTTTGTGATGGATTGGCTAACAGAGGAATAATTAACCACAGATCATGAATGTGAGAGAAAACCCTTAGAAATGCAGGATTAACAAAGGTTTTGAAATAAGGGTCATAATCACCATGACAACTGATGACTGTACGCATATACGTGCACGGGGTGTTCACATGATTTATTGTAGTTGAAGTAGGAATAAGGCATCGTCTCCAGTGACGGATTTCTCCGAACTCACACCAATTTAAGGAGGAATATTAGAAGTAGCAAACAGGAGCAGCGGCAGCAGTATTATCATTATTTTTAGTAGTAGTAGAAGCAGTGTTGCAGCCATGTAAAATATGTTAGATTGAGCATGAATTTTATCGCTTCATATTTTCCCCCATTTAATAATCATTGCGAAATAAGACATTTGGCATACCCTCAAAGAATATCTGCATAATAACTGTTAAAATTAGATCAGATTGTCTCTCCATAGGTAATTGTATGTCCTTTTAAAATACTACCAAAGGAATCTATATAATTGTAAATCATATTCAATACCCAATTATAATTGTTGTAAATAGTATCCATTATTATCACAAGCCAAACTACAATTATAATTGTAAAAGCAGAATACTTTAATCCAAAGGGCTCCTATGAATAAAGCAGATCAATGCAGAAAGGAAATAGAGAAATAGAGAATAAATTATAAATGAGAAAATGTGAAAAAAAATATATTAAAATTAGTTACAACACTAAATACATCCCATATATAAACTATGAAACGGACTTATATCAGCCTGTTCAAAAGAAAAGTCTTTGCAACAGGTTTCACCGATACAAATACCAGATTAGGAAGATCATTCCTCAATTTAGTAATATCCGAAAATAACTTCTTGAATACTGTGTAATATAGTCCTATGATGGAGAAGACAAGGCTGTTAGAATTAAATGCATATCAAGTACTACGTACTGTATGCAATGGGTACTCCGAATTATGACAAATCCCACAAAGAACTAAAAGAATATAGGTTTTTGTTCAATAAACTAAGATGAAATTCAGCAGCTGAAGATCTATCAAGAGAACAATATTCAAAACATGGGAGAATGAAGGAATTAGAAAATTTCTTCCGGATAGATTGCTCACCAAATATGTTACAAGACTTTCTCAATATGACAATTTTTATTTCTAATGAAGGAACAGACTGGGTGTAAAGACACCTTGTCTTTGAAAAGATCTAGATTTTGACGAGTCACTGCTCTTGACCTAATTTTATCTAGAGGTTTCAGCAACCACAAGTTTACATTTAGGACATAAAACTGATCGAAAGAGAGTAACATCATCTGCATCTGGTAGACGTTTGTTTTGAAGACCAAAGCACATATGCGTATATAACATGGAAAGTAAAGGCCGAGACCACTACCCTGCGCAGTACCAGATATTACATTAATAAACGCACAACTACACCAAGATAACAAAATATCTTTGCTTGTTAGGAATACAGGTTCTTCACTATTTTTACACATTGTATAACTGAGACACTAAGCCATTTTGATCACAGGGTTACTTATTAACCAGGAGAAAGAACAATAATTACAAAAGGTATCCGCATGAGAAAAAAAAAAATCTTCCAGCCTCCTTCGTCTGGAATCATATCTGAACACCAACAACTACCGAACAGACAACAATGCCACTGAAATACACAAACAGGTCGTAAAAAGGTGAATGCAATAGAAGTGACAGGATAATATTTAATCAATAATTAAACATTATAGCGAAATGTAATTAAGTAAAACAATATTAGCAAAAATAGAGCATGCAATAAATAGAAAACTATCTTCTCCGCAAACTACACCAGATAAAAGGCAATATAAAAAAAAATATTTGTGATACAATATATCAAAGGTTAATAAGCTTACAGCAAATGAAAAGCAACACAGCTGAATCAGGATTTCAACTTTTTTAAACCGAGGTAACGCTACCGACAAGCAAGTCGATGGAAAAAGGTTTAACGTTACCAGATTACGAGGGATATAATACTATATTTGATACTCTTTACGTATGTTCAAAGGACTAGATTCACTTCATTTATATATTTTGAAAAATCTGGAACTGTCTTACATTGCAACTTACAAATATTTGTGAAAAAAAGGGACTGTATCCCATTGCAACTAGACTATATTTGTAAAAAAATATGCAACTATCTTAAATTGCAACTATATTGTGAACAATCTCGAAGAGTCCAAAATTTCAACTAAACTGTATTTGTGAAAAATATGGAATCGTAACGCATTGCAACTTTACTAAATTTGTAAAAAAAAACATTCAAACTGTCATGCAAAGCAAATTCATGTCTTAAAACTTAACAATATAAACAAAATATTCACAGAATCTCATCCTACACGAATAAACATTACATCTTTTTTATCAGATACTTGAAGAAAGTGTGTGAAAACCAATTGCACTTTTAACAAAATACAATCAAAAGTATACGCAGTGGGTTTATTTTTTTATTTTTTTATCGTAGAATACGGACTACACTTAACGGAACATATCCAAACTATCTAACTAATACTTTATACATAGGAAAGTAGTTAATTTGTATTACTGACAAAAGTGTACAAATCAGAGCGACGAATAATCATGAAGACTGTAGTAGGTTGGCCAGGGCACCAGCCACCCGTTGAGATACTACCGCTAGAGAGTTATGGGGTCTTTTGACTGGCCAGACAGTACTACATTGGATCCTCCTCTCTGGTTACGGTTCATTTTCCCTTTGCCTACATACACACTGAATAGTCTGGCATATTCTTTACATATTCTCCTCTATCCTCATACACCTGACAACACAGATTACCAAACAATTCTTCATCACCCAAGGGGTTACTGCACTGTACTTGTTCAGTGCCACTTTCCTCTTGGTAAGGGTAGAAGAGACTCTTTAGCTATGGTAAGCAGCTCTTCTAGGAGAAGGACACTCCAAAATCAAACCACTGTTCTCTAGTCTTAGGTAGTGCCATAGCCTCTGTACCATGGCCTTTCACTGTCTTGGGTTAGAGTTCTCTTGCTTGAGGGTACACTCGAGCACACTCTCCTATCTTATTTCTCTTCCTCTTGTTTTGTTAAAGTTTTTATAGTTTATATAGGAGATATTTATTGTTGTTACTCTTCTTAGAATATTTTATTTTCCTTTTTTCCTTTCCGCACTGAGCTATTTTCCCTGTTAGAGCCCCTGGGCTTATAGCATACTGCTTTTCCAACTAGGGTTGTAGCTTAGTAAGTAATAATAATAATAATAATAATAATATACAGCAAGTTAAATATTAATTTCATGGCTGCTTAGAAGACTGAATATATATATATATATATATATATATATATATATACATATATATAAATATATATATATAATATATATATATACATATATATATATATAAATATATATATATATATATACATATACATATATATATATATATATATATATACATATATATATATATATACATATATATATATATATATATATATATATATATATGGGTGAGTTAAACTAGAAAACATCATCATTATTAAGAACATTGGGTAAAAAGGTAGATCTAAAGCTGATTTGTTCTAAACATACTATTTCTCTATTCAAAAATTTTGCTGATTGTGCAAACGAAATTTAATTTACAGAATCCAATTATGCAAGAATATAAATTTTTTTCTGACATTATTGAAACTATGAAGAGCAAAAGACTCTTAAATATAATATATAATTCTACAAAATATAAAAAAATATATATATATATAATCACTGCAATTTCATATTTATAATACATTTCTCAAATATTACTTTTCATCCAACGGGGTGGGAATAAGGGAAAGTAACGTCAAACATCAAAATAAGACAGGAACAAACGAGGGATTACGATTCAATCAATAATTATCAACGCTCATTCTCGTAAATATTTGTTGAGGAAATTCTGGTCTTTGTAGCTGACAGCTTTAACAACTCCAACTCTATCATATCAAAATCTACCTGCATCTGCAGCCTAAAAATACCATAAAACTTACCCGATTTCAGGAGTGAAACAAATAAGGTGTATTATCTTCCTACCTAGATTCTTTCTATATAAAAATACTTAGAATTAACATGGTTGGGTCTAAAACACACACACACACACACATATATATACACACATTTATATATATATATATGTGTGTGTGTGTGTGTGGATATATATACATATATATAGATACATATATATATACATATATATACATATATATGTATGTATATATACACATATATATGCATATATATATATATATATATATATATATATATGTGTGTGTATATATATGTGTGTGCGTGTGTGTGTGTGTTTTAGACCCAACCATGTTAATTCTAAGTATTTTTATATAGACAGAATCTAGGTAGGAAGATAATACACCTTATTTGTTTCACCCCTGAAATCGGGTAAGTTTTATGGTATTTTTAGGCTGCAGATGCAGGTAGATTTTGATATGATAGAGTTGGAGTTGTTAAAGCTGTCAGCTACAAAGACCAGAATTTCCTCGACAAATATTTACGAGAATGTATATATATATATATATATATATATATATATATATATATATATATATATATATATATATATATATATATATATATATATATATATATATATACTTAATTGGGCTACAAATGTCTGTATACTTATACCAAGACTGAACTAACTATTCTTTATAGCTACGGTCCCTATTTAATATTCTTAGTTCTAGCGTTGGCAACTTTGGATCAAGGATGAAATCACATCAAGAATAGCAAACGCATATCAAGATATTCAGTCGTGAATCGAAATAACCGCTATTAATTGAACATTTTCCCTTATTTCTATAACATGCTAGTTTTTAAGTTATCTAGATTGGTCATCATTAACATAAAAAAGTCGCAATTCACCTTGTTATATGGGATATTTAAACTTATCAACACTCAAAGTAAACGTAAACAAGAAGATAATGCAAGAAGACAAGATACTACACAATTACAGATGAAACACAAAAAAATTCCTTAAAAAAAAGAATGTAAAGATTATTAGAATATAAACAATCAGAAATAAAATTGCTAAAACAAATTCTAAACTGAGTGTCGTAGATAGGAGAAGAGGTAGAGTTCATAACAGAGACTAACCTATTCTAACCACTCCATTATCAGCAGCATATGAAAATACACAGAAAGTAGCACTATGTGACGGCCGAGAGAAAGGTTATGACTCAAAGGCAGGATGCAATCAACTGAGTAACTTTATTAAAGAACACTCTCCTTTACATACAAAACCTCAAGGCAACAGGAAAATACATGTTCGAGAAAATGACAATGTTACATAGGCGACACGCAGACATGTTTACTCTGGTTCTTTTTAGTGCGAGGGAAGAGCGCAGATACAAGCATAATATATACAAAATAATTTATGTACGATCGTGTGACACACGGTTGGTACAACTATCTAGCTTCACACAGAACTGATCTAACGGTAGTTTGCCCGACATATCTAATGAAGAACCGGCAGAACTAATCCGCTAGGTGGCTCTGTGATGAAGGAAGACATGAGTGCATGGAACGCTGCTTAACAGCTGCGATTTTTAAGTGATCAACTACAATTTGGACACAATAACTATCACAAAATACCTGTAGGTCTACTTGATAAATTTACGCAAAAACATGCTAGCAATGCTAATTCTTTGCTATAAACTCATTCCAATATTGATCAAGTTAGGGGTCACAATTTTCTAAGCCTACAATGTTTTTACTTACGATTAGTTACGATCTATTTTATATACACACACACACACATATATATATATAAATATATATATATATATATATATATATATATATATATATATATATATATATATATATATATTTATATATATATAAAAGTATCGCATTTTTTAAATTCCGATTTTATTTTTGAATTTTCAACGGCTTTTATATTTTTAATTTCGTCTAATTTCTGGCTTACAGAGGACAATTATCTCATTTTTCTTTTTATTAATAATCATGTTATTTGATTTTGGTTTTAACCTATGATGATAAGGCATAAAGATGAAAATCTCACAACAGAAGTACTCCATGGACTTGATACTACATTGTTCAAAGTAGTAAGGTTTTATAAAATGCATATGTGTATGTACATTGTACATTAATTAAGTGAATATATATATATATATATATATATATATATATATATATATATACTGTATATATATATATATATATATAAATATATTTACATATATATATATAGATAGATAGATAGATAAAGATATATATATATATATATATATATATATATATATATATATATATATATGTATATATATATATATATATATATATATATATATATACAGTACACATATATATATATATATATATATATATATATATATATATATATATATATATATACATATATGTATAGATACACAGATAGATAGATAGATAGTAAAGAGATATATACATATAATTATATGCATATATATATATAAACGCAAAGACACGCTCATAATATATATATATATATATATATATATATATATACATATATATATATAATATATATATATATATATACATATATATATATAAATATATATATATATATACATATAGATATATATACACACACAGTCATGGCTAATGCTAAACACGCGAATAGATGCTGGGATAAAACCTTCGTTAGAGATTTATTATTATTATTATTATTATTATTATTATTATTATTATTACAAGCTAAGCTGCAAATCTAGTTGGAAAAGCTGGATGCTATAAGCCGTAGGGCTCTAACAGGGAAAATAGCCCAGTGAAGAAAAGATAACAGGAAATAAATAAACTAAAGAAGTGATGAAGAACCAAAATAAAATATTTCAAGAACAGCAACAATATTAAATTGTATCTTTCATTTATAAACTACTGACATGTAAACTTCAAAAAAGCAAGAGGAGATGAAACAAGATAGAATAGCATGCCCGCGAGTGTTCCCTTAAGCAGTGAGGAAGAAATACTTGGTAGAACGGCAAGTGAGCAATTTACATTGGAACGTGAAACAAAAGCATTATTTTACCGTCTGTTTACATGTCTACATATTTTAGACGCATGGCATATGAAGTGTGGTTGGATGACTAGAAGTTTATAATTATAAAACTATACAACCTAATATTTTTGTGAGATCATCACTGTTAACCCTTTTACCCCAGGCTATTTGGAAATTTCCAACCCTTAACCCCTAGGGGGTTATTTTTTTCCCAGCACATTTTGCAGTATATATTTTTTAAATTGCTCTAACAGCCTTAATTTTTGTCATAGAGAAGTCAGGTTGGTCTCATTCTCTTGGAAAATGCCTGAATTTTCTCATAAAATTATCAAAATTATGAAATAAAAAGTTTTATAGCATTTTTTTTTGCAAGGACGTACCGGTACGTCCATGCGTGTAAAGGGATGGCTTTTGTGAAACGTACCAGTACGTCCTTTGGGGGTAAAAGGGTTAAATATATCCCTCCTTTCGAGTTCCCACATATTTTGACCTATGAGTACTTTGAAAGTTATACGTTTTATCCATCAGCTGCCAAACGTTGTTGTTTTGATACGAGAGAAATCAGCATCACAATATTTTTTTCACCTTGGTCGTTTCAGTCTTCAATTTGACGACATTAATTCTACAAAACATAACATTGTGCTACAACTTATATGGACCTTCATGAGGATCATCTCCAAACCTAAACGTCGCACGCTGGAATTCTTTTCGTCTTTTGAGAAATGTTATGACGATAAAATAGAGATTATATATCATCCGAATTAAGTTAAAAGTACTTATACATTTTATAGCAATGTTAATCATTTTTTTTTATGTAGTTATGTATCCATGGTAAGCATTTGTATAAATCAAAACATTTGGTAATCGAGTTCACTGTTTAGTTATCTCTGGAGATAAAAGACAAGAGAAAACTTCTGATGTTTTTCGAGTTAGATACATTTGCTTTATTCGATTATCTAAGGATCAGGAAGATATAACATTCGTGATACCTGTAATATGGGCTGAAATAAAGAATACGACCTAATATAAAGTAGAGATGAGCCTCCTGCTGCGTGTACCTTTATGCGCAACCCACCTATAGTCCATTTCTTTTAGCGATGCATATTTGCACCGACTCGCAGCGGTGCCCTTTTAGCTCGGAAAAGTTTCCGGATCGCTGATTGGTTGGTCAAGATAATTCTAACCAATCAGCGTCAGGAAACTTTTCCGAGCTAATAGGGCACCGCCGCGAGTCGGTGCAAATATGCCTCGCTAAAAGAAATGGACTATAGTGGCGACTCAAACCTGCCGGTACATCAATGAAAACGCATTCATAATTCTTTTAATTAATCTTACATGACATTCAAAGACTGGATTAATTTTAAATGATATTCAAAACTATGGTTATAAAACCTGAATTATTGAAAGAAGAGTTTACATGAAAAAATAACAAATGCAAATGAAAAATCTAAGAAATATTCTAAAACTGATGCTTTGACATATTTCAATTCCAAAAAGTAAATCTAAATGTACTCTTCTCATGAATCAAAGATGCAAAGGAAATACACTAAAAATGCTGTTAAGCAAAATATTATTGAAATTGTATCATAAAAATACTAAAACCAGTAAAACAGCAGTACAAGTACAAGTATCTAAAATTATTATTAATATTTTTATTATAAAATTTCAATATTTTGCTTAACACTATATATATATATATACATATATATATATATATATATATATATATATATATATATATATATATATATATATAAACCACAATGGCATTTAATACCAAATTCTATCTTGGGAATATATATCCACTGGAATTCATTTATGGTAACAGATTCTGGCTGGGCAGAGATTGGAACCCCTACCTATTAAGCCCAAAACCATGCCTACCTGGACTCTACCAACTGAGCTATCAAGAGAGATACTGTATACATTTATGACAAGTCTGATACAGCTTTAATAGTCCTGAAGATAAAATGATGTACCGAGTCTGTATGATCAGTCCCATATCTAAATTATATTATTGAAACCTTCTGTTATAAAACAGTTTCTTTGCAAATGACCAATTGATGATATGTTTTTTACCTATAACTGAACTGGAATTGCACAGATATCACGAGAATACCTTACGCTCTTTTTTATTCAATTCATTTTTATTTTCAAAAGACCAATATAAAATTTGTCACAGAAATTACATAGAATAAGTCTGTTTGACTTTAATCCTTTTGAGAATGTCTTCATGTTTAACGAAACAGGTTACTATTTACAGCTTGGCCTTTGCTTTGCTTTTTATTATGATTATTGGAATCGTTTATTAGTATTTAAATAAGTAGCAGAACTTGTTGTGGTCTAAATATAAGGCGTTAGCCTAGCAAGAAAGCAGTGGTTATAAAATTATATAATCATTAAAGACTAACTGAAAGTAAGATACTCTATCTCAGCGTTGTGTGTAACTATCTCTTTCTAGATATGTGAATGTAAGTACTGTATATACAGTATATATATATATATATATATATATATATATATATATATATATATATATATATATATATATATATATATATATATATATATATATAATGTTATATATATATATACACACGCACACACACACACATATATATATATATATATATATATATATATATATATATATATGTTATATATATATACACACACACAAATATATATATATATATATATTTTATATACAAAACAACAACAAATGGAGCCGTTTCTAGTACACTGCAAGACATAGGCCTACGGCATGTCCATAGATATGTCTGGTGTTTGGTCGTTTTCATCACCACGCAGGCAATTGCGGATTGGTGTTGGTGAGAGACTTGATCTTGATAGCTTACATAAACCAACCTAGTATGGAAGGCCCTGACCAGAACAGTTTTGAGGAACATGGGGATACATAAACCGTTTCACCACGTTAAGGAGCACCACTCAAAAAGCGATATATATATATATATATATATATATATATATATATATATATATATATGTGTATACATATATATATGTATACATATATATATGTATATATATGTATATATATATATATATATATAACACCACTCAGAAACGGATGTAAATATATATACATATTATATACATCATTACCAGCCATTACTAGTCCACTACAGAAAAATGGCCTCAGACATGTCCTTCCACTTCCATGCTAGCCCAGGCCCACAAACTTTCTTAGTTCGTCAATCCATCGTTTTCTCTTCCTACCTCTATTTCTTTTACAATATATATATATATATATATATATATATATATATATATATATATATATATATATATATATATATATATACAGATATGTATATATATATATATATATAAAATCCCGGAGCACTTCATATTTACGTGTAATTTCTGCAGTGTAATTAATTTTGATCCATTCATACGTCAAGAGGGGTCACTCGATTGTAGTTTCCCCTCCAAACAACCCTTAATAAATTTTAGGAAAAAAATTAACAATATAAAATTACGAAGTTTCTGTCATCGATTCTGATAAATAAAATGCAAAGAATTCCGAGGGGAGAACGCCATTCAACAAATGAAAAATACGTTACGTGAGAAAATGATCTGAAGAAAGTTTCAATAAGAAATTATAGGAAAGAAAAATAGATGAAGTAAACATACAAAAGCCATTAAACAACAATGAAAAATAACAAGATTGAAAAATCTTACAAGGCAAGTAAAAGAGACAAATTTCTTATGAAAATGTATCATGAAACAAAATTAAAACAAATAACACAAACCATTGTAATGCAAGTTCTCCAATAAAATATTTGATAAAAAAAAATTATAAATATCTCGTTGAAAAGTATATAATGTTTAATATGAAAACAGAATAACCAATTTTATAATGTTTAATATGAAAACAGAATAACCAATTTTATAATGTTTAATATGAAAACAGAATAACCAATTTTATAATGTTTAATATGAAAACAGAATAACCAATTTTATAATGTTTAATATGAAAACAGAATAACCAATTTCATAATGTTTAATATGAAAACAGAATAACCAATTTTATAATGTTTAATATGAAAACAGAATAACCAATTTTATAATGTTTAATATGAAAACAGAATAACCAATTTTATAATGTTTAATATGAAAACAGAATAACCAATTTTATGTTTAATATGAAAACAGAATAACCAATTTTGTAATGTTTAATATGAAAACAGAATAACCAATTTTATAATGTTTAATATGAAAACAGAATAACCAATTTTATAATGTTTAATGTGAAAACAGAATAACCAATTTTGTAATGTTTAATATGAAAACAGAATAACCAATTTTATAATGTTTAATATGAAAACAGAATAATCAATTTTATAATGTTTAATATGAAAACAGAATAACCAATTTTATAATGTTTAATATGAAAACAGAATAACCAATTTTATAATGTTTAATAAGAAAACAGAATAACCAATTTTATAATGTTTAATATGAAAACAGAATAACCAATTTTATAATGTTTAATAAGAAAACAGAATAATCAATTTCATAATCTAATATGAAAACAGAATAACCAATTTTATAATGTTTAATATGAAAACAGAATAACCAATTTTATAATGTTTAATATGAAAACAGAATAACCAATTTGAATAAAAAGGATCGGTAAAAATCAAATGTTAAACATTGAGATGCCAAAAGAAAAAGAGACAAAGCAACACGAAGAGAAACGAAATGAACAAGGTATTGTACCATGACGTTAATCAAGCTTCAGGATGACGACTTAATTTAAAGCAATCGTCGCTCTCTCACCCCTTTCCCCGTTTCAGGCTAATTTGCTATCGACCAGGCAGTCATTATAAACTGATTAGATATAAGGGTGATAATTACGGAAAAAATAATTAATGGATATTGAATTACATACAATGCTGTCGTTTTATATTGCAATGCAACAATGGAATGGAAATTTGGTGTTGAAAATTTTGAGAAAGTGGATAAAAAATAATCCTATTTAAAATTAACATACCACGTATTCGTCGATCCATACTTACCCCATTTATAATTCTTTATGAAGTATGCATTTACAGTACGTACACACACACACACACACACACACACACTCCAAGTAAAGTATACCTTAATGTGGTGAAAGGGTTTGCTGTTGTCAGCGATCAGACGAAACTCTCCCACCATCACCCAGGGTGGTGATAAAAACTAGCCAAAACTCAAACAAAAATTGACATGTCCAAGGACTTTGTCCTGCAATGGACTAAAACAGCTGCACACACACACACACACACACACATATATATATATATATATATATATATATATATATATATATATATATATATATATATATATATATACTGTATATATATATGTATATGTGTGTGTGCGTGTGTGTGTCTGCCTGTGTCTGTGTGCATATGTGAGTGCGTCTGTGTCTATCATACTTGTTATAGGGGAAATTATTTGATATTTCTGGCATTAGTGAGACAACAATATGTGGAGTATTGGGTGTCTGGGGTAGAAGAGAAAAAGTCTATAACATGGAGTTCAATGGTCCAGGAATCGAGAAGGGTAACTCGTGGAAAGGGTTTTTTTTCTTATGAATGTCTAAATCTGTGCTTGGCAGAGTTTGAAGAACAGAGAGGGGTGGTTTTGCTACGGGGAAAGAAAGAGATTGTGTTTTTGACAAGTTCCGTATGAAGTTCCTGGAATCAATGGAGATGGAAAGGTTTTCAAAAAAGAATATTAAAATACTTAAGAAACAAAATGGTGAGGAGATATTTGCTTCATAACGTGGAAGTACAGTTTAAATGGAAGATTAATTTGATTATTACAGTAATGGTTGTAGTGGTTGGAGTCGTGAATAAGTTTAACAGGTGTGATTGATTGATTTGATTGATTATGTGTTATCTGGCATCCTGACATCTAAGGTCATTGACGCCGAAAAATTTTGCTATAACTAAATAAATAAACTAATAAATAAATGGTAGTCCATTTTAAAACAATAAAAGCAAAACCTTCCTTACAACAGTTAGATGGCTTTCAGAAGACCTGCTTCTGAAATAAATTTAAAAATACTACTAGGATGGTACGACACATCATGTCCGAGAATCTTGGCCAAGGATGAACCTCGAGCCTCAAAAAGATGTCCATTTCTTTCAGTACTATAAGTGGGGCATTCGATCAACAAATGTCTCACTGTCAAAGGGACCAAACAGTTGTCGCAATCTAAAAGGTGTGGAAAGGTATTTCTAAACACAGATATACATGCATCTAAATTAAGTTATTTTTTTGTATTTTTATTACCGTATCTACTTGTTCTTTTCCTGCTGACAAATGCATCTTAATGACCAAATTCCTCTTAACTGCACCTTTAATCTTCGCTTCTAACAGCTTACTTTTCACTCTCCAGACTTTTCTATACCAACAATTGCATCCTGTTGTCCGTGAGATCCAACCCTCAATTCTTCCTACCGCTGTTATAAACTGTCAACAATTCATCCATTTTTTTTTTTTTTGTATAGGTTTGTATGGAATTGATACAAACCTATACAGAAAAAATGGATGAATTGTTGACAGTTTATAACAGCGATAGGAAGAATTGAGGGTTGGATCTCACGGATAACATGATGCAATTGTTGGTATAGAAAAGTCCGGAGGGTAAAAAGTAAGCTGTTAGAAGCGAAGATTAAAGGTGCAGTTAAGAGGAAATTGGTAATTAAAATGCATTTGTCAGCGGGAAAAGAACAAGTAGATACGGTAGGGAAAATACAAAAAAGAATTTTCGCAATAACAATTGAAACGAGATGTATGTTAGGGAGAATACAAAGTTGTAGGCTACTACCGAAAAGTAAATGAGGAGAGAGCGGACACTATACAAATTGGCACCAGAATAAAAGATGCAGATGCAGATAAGATATTCATTTTACGTGAAGGAAGTCTCATGTGGATAGATAGTTTTATCATGATTTTTTGAAATTGGGAGAGACAAATAAGAGCAAGATTTGTATTTCTAGGAGTGAAAATGTTAATATAAATTTGAAAGTGATTATGGATCTTAAGATTGAAAACAAAAGAAGACAATCTAGAAATTAATGAATGTAATGGACCTAGAGCTGATAAGGTTAAGATTTTTCATAACTCTGACCATCCTTTACATTAAGATCTCCCTGGACAATTCTATCCTGTTCGTAATACTAGGCAAGCAGTTAATTCTAATAGCCAGGCCTTCTCCATCACGAGGCTCAATACTACGCAATACTCTAGAAGTTTCATTCCAGCTGTTACCAAGTTGTGGAATGATCTTCCTAATCGGGTAGTTGAATCAGTAGAACTTCAAAAGTTCAAAGTTGGAGCAAATGCTTTTTTGTTGACCAGGCGGACATGAGTCTTTTTATAGTTTATATATGACATATCTGTTTTTGACGTTGTTAATAGTTTATATATGACATATCTGTTTTGACGTTGTTGCCTTTTTTAGAATGATTTATTGTTAATTTGTTCTCTTCATTTATTTCTTTCCTTATTTCCTTTCCTCACTGGGCTATTTTTCCCTATTGGGGCCCCTGGGCTTATAGCATCTTGCTTTTCCAACTTTGGTTGTAGCTTGGATAGTAATAATAATAATAATAATGAAAATCTACCATCAACGCTATGAAGAAAAAATCAGCAGCTTTTATGACGACAGTTATGTAACAGTGCGCCTCTTGTGAGCTAGATACTAGGGTTGTAGCTTGGATAGTAATAATAATAATAATAATAATAATGGCAAGATACTGCAGAATGTTACAGATAGCTAGACTGAGTGGCTGACTAGGGTTAGTAAGGTATGGGTGAAGGAGGTAAAACTGACAAGGAGTTTTGAGAAAAACAATGAATTTCTTGCATTTAAGTAATAGAGTTTAAGGATCATAGAATGGTCGGTTCTGGATTAAAAAAATGGAATAGGGTGCTAAGGGATGAACAGTGTAGATTTACATTTTACACTAAAAATTTGAGCAGATAAAGAGCTTGAAACGAAACTAGGATATAAAAGGTCTGAAAGAAATATAGCTGTATGTGACATATATATACCTAAAAAGCGCGTTTTGATATAATCAAAATCATATTATCATTATTATTTGCCAAGCTACAACCCTAGTTGGAAAAGCAGGATGCTACCAGCCCGAGAGCCCCAGCAGGGAAAATAGCCCAGTGAGGAAAGGAAATAAGGAAATAAACTAATTATTATTATCATTATTATTACTTGCTAAGCTACAACCCTAGTTGGAAAAGCAAGATGCTATAAGCCCAGGGGCCCCAACAAGGAAAATGGCCCAATGAGGAAAGAAAACAAGGAAAAATAATATATTTTAAGAACAACGACATTTGAATAAATATTTCTTATAAAAAACTATGAAAACTTTAACAAAACAAGAGGAAGAAAAACGAGATAGAATAGTGTGCCCGAGTGTACCCTCAAACAAGAGAACTCTAACCCAAGAGATTGGAAGACCATGGTACAGAGGCGATGGTACTACCCAAGACTAGAGAATATTGGTTTGATTTTGGAGTGTCCTCTTAAAAGAGCTGCTTACCATAGCTAAAGAGTCTCTTCTACCATTACATAGAGGAAAGTAGCCACTGGACAATTACAGTGCAGTAGTTAGCCCCTTTGGTGAAGAATAGTTTGGTAATCTCAGTGTTGTCAGGTGAATGAGGACAGAGGAAAATCTCTAAAGAATAGGCCAGACTATTCGGTGTATGTGTAGGCAAAGGGAAAGTGAACCGTAACTAGAGAGAAGAATCCAATGCAATACTGTCAGGCCAGTCAAAGGACCACATAACTCTCAAGCGGTAGTATCTCAACGGGTGGCTGGTGCCCTGGCCAACCTACTACCTAAAAGAGAAGTTTAGGAACAATAACATTAAAATAAATCTTTCATATAAAAACTATAAAAACATCAAAATAACAAGAGGAAGAGAAACTAGATAGAATAGTGTGCTTGAGTGTACCTTCAAGCAAGAGAGCTCTACCCCAAGACAGTGGAAGACCATGGTACAGAGTCTATGGCACTACCAAAGAATAGAGAACAAAGGTCTGATTTTGGAGTGTTTTTCTCATAGAAGAACTGCTTACCATAGCTAAAGTCTCTTCTACCCTTACCAAGAGGAAGTAGCCACTGAACAACTAGGGTGCAGTACAGTAGTTAACCCCTTGAACAAAGAATTGTTTGGTAATCTCAGTGTTGTCAGATGTATGGGGACAGAGGAGAATGTGGAAATAATAAGCCACACTATTCGGTGTATGTGTAGGAAAAGGTAAAGTGAACCGTAACCAGAGAGGGATTCAATGAATTACTGTCTGGACAGTCGAAGGACCCCATAACTCTTAAACGGTAATATCTCAACGAGTGGCTGGTGCCCTGGCCAACCTAATACCTATAAACATTTAGTCACAAAAGAAACCCTTCTGGTATAACCCAAGTGGTGGGTTAATCTTAAATCTGCACTCCTTAGTATAGACTTAACAGTTCTTCCTTTACTTAAACCAGATGGCTGTCATTGACTGTCCAAAGAAAAAGGCAACCCTTTGGGCTGATGTGCTTGACAGTAGTACCCCTATCACATCTACGAACGGATGGTAAAAAGAAAAAAACTTGTATCTCTCTCTATCTCTCTCTCTCTCTCTCTCTCTCTCTCTCTCTCTCTCTCTATATATATATATATATATATATATATATATATATATAGCGTGTCGCGCTCATCGACATTGCTAGATTTACAACAACTCGGTCTTTCCCCATCCCTCAAGCAGGGCGGAGAGGGAGTAGTCATGCCCCGGTGAGAGGAGGTACCCAAGAAGTACATTCAGAAACCACAATCTCCCTCAAATTGCCAAAACTGCCGGGTTGCAGTTAGGAAAGGGGAAGGGGTTGGGAAGGGTTGAATCTGTGCGTGTGTGCAAATCTATATAAATGTTTAAACGTCATTTTTGACGGCTTGGGGACACTAGTCCATTTCTTTTAGCGATGCATATTTCCACCGACTCGCAGCGGTGCCCTTTTAGCTCGGAAAAGTTTCCGGATCGCTGATTGGTTGGACAAGATAATTCTAACCAATCAGCGATCAGGAAACTTTTCCGAGCTAAAAGGGCACCGCCGCGAGTCGGTGCAAATATGCATTGCTAAAAGAAATGGACTATAATATTTCATATTGGCATTGTCCATTGTAGAAGTTAGTCTACTGTAATTGCTTTCATTTATTGACAGTCTGCGTAGTATATGACATGTAGGAATGAAGGGTTATTTCCCATTTCTAACACACTGAAATCACAAAAACCGGAATTATCCAGTCGAAAGTTCATAGTGTCATACATAAAGGGGTGCAACAGATCAACGAACGAACTTATTTGTCTAATGAACTAAATTTATAATACGTCTCTCTCTCTCTCTCTCTCTCTCTCTCTCTCTCTCTCTCTTAAATGCTTATAGGTTAAGCCAATATAAAAAACTAGTCCTTACATCCTTTGAAGACGAAAATTAAAGCCCTTTCTCTCTCACGTGTGGGAAAAATATGTTTTTGTCATCAGAAAATAAGTTTTTTGATCATCGTACACCATATAATTATACATTAAGGTATGCTTGCGTCAAAGGAAACAAAGAGATATTCTTTTTTACATTCCTGTATAAAGTAAGGTCCGTCACCGACGAGTATTTTTTTTTCTTTTTTTTTTCGTCATGAGCTTCTTCCCGAGAGCAAATCGCTGGAGCTATAAAATGATAAATAGGCATACGGATTACTTGTATTTACTTGCTGAGTTTCATGTCAGTAACACGATGACCGTATAGCAATTCATATAATTAAGTATAATAATAAAAATCTAAAAATAATGAAAACCCATCTACATAATCCATCCAAATGCTTGTATCTACGTAAAAGCTTAAATTCTGCCATTTTACACATTATCAAGAACTAATGAGAAACAATAGTCAAAGCTGAAAATATCTGAGAAACCTTCCCACGCCACATTAACGGGCAACTCAGATTAAGTGAGCAAATCCACATCACAATAATGTTAGAAAGAATAGTATTGGACCAGCTTCGAATAATTCATGCTATCATATAAAAAAAAAGTTGATTATTTCTAATAGAGTCCTACCTTTATAAATAATGTATAAATCTTTCCAATGTATTCGTATTTTACCAAATACAGTTCTCCATTTTTCTATGGTCTGTTTCACTAACATGGAAGTATAGAAATGTTATAATTTTTAAAGCTCTTAAATTGTATCCTTAAAATTTCAAAATTACTAAACCAAATAAATAACTTTCACATACACACATTAATAAATAAATAAATATATATATACATATATATATATATATATATATATATATATATATATATATACACAGTATATATATATATATATATATATATATATATATATATTCATATATATATATATATATATATATATATATATATAGTGTGTGTGTGTGGGCCTTTTCTCCTTTAGGGTACGTAGAAGAATGAACAGATAACCTTGGAAATGCAGCTTTAGTGCTTTACTAACGAGATGCGTATGCGTGTAGAACTTTATACATCAATTTGCATTACGATATTACACAGAATTAGACATTTATTTCCATGCATTATCTGTAAAAGTATCTGAATAGCACTTTAAAAATAATAACCTCTTCTATTAAAGAAAATTATCAAATAAAGTTCCTGAGAATGTGCGGCCCTCTATGAATCTTGAAATTCCAGTTTCTCTGAATGCATGGATCCCTTGTTCTCGAGGGCACTAAGATTTTTGGCTAATGCTTTAGTGCCTACAAAAAAGAAGCAATATGTAACGATAAATAATTATGATGACTTTGTCATATGAAAGATGTGTCAGTGTATGATAAATTATCGAAAGATTAAATTGCAATTTATATTTTCTCGATTTTCCACGAATACAATGCTGCTGAAATTGCACCATAGCAACACCAACTTACCAGAGAAAAATTAGTTAATTTCAAGAATAGTTTTGTATATTACAGAAAAAAATTCATTGCTAACCTTTGGAAACCCCAAGTTTAAATACACGCACGTATCAATGTCTATTTACAAACAACTGGACAAATTACTATATCAACTAAGCTTAAGCTTCCTATTAAATCCCACCTACACCTCTCTCTCTCTCTCTCTCTCTCTCTCTCTCTCTCTCTCTCTCTCTCTCTCTCTCTCTCTCTCTCTCTCTCTCTCTCTTTTGACTACAAACCATGTCTTCTGACTATATTGGTTCTCTTAACTCAGTCTTGAATTTATGGCAAGATTTTGTGGTTGCCATTGTTGGCAGGCAGTTGCCTCGGACATGAGAAATGCGACTACTAAGCTGGCGTTGATGGTCCCCTTCCCCACATGGCATAAATCCATTCGTATCGTATATTCAGCCACGAGATACTCAACCTCCATGGATGTTGCAATAGGAGTTTACAGAGCGGAGAAGTGTAACCATGATTATATAAAACCTTAGGTTAACAAGGTATTCTTATCCAAACCCCTACACAGGGTATTATAGTGTGTTTATATATAAACAGTACACACATATAATATAGACTGTTTATATACACAATAAATATATATAACATAGTGTGTTTATTTAAACAGTAAAATATATATATATATATATATATATATATATATATATATATATATATTTAACCTGGTGAAAGGGTTTATGTATCGCTATGTTCAGTAAAGCTGTACTAGTCAAGGCCCTCCATACAAGGTTTGGTTTGGTGTGAGAAATCAGATAAAGTCTCCCACCATCACCAATCCGAAGTGGAAAGCGTGAGGATGTATATATATATATATATATATATATATATATATATATTTATACATATACATATATATATATATATATATATATATATATATACATATATATATATTTCCGCTATAAGATTTCCTCCATATATTTCCGCTATAAGATTTCCTCCCATGACAGCGGTACCAACAGGTGTTACTTTTATGGTTTCCTACTATCATTCATGGGACGAGGCTGCTATGGCCACGCCCTAACGCGTAGATGTTCTAGGGGCTCTTGTATGAATGGCCCCATTGAGACAGCTGGTAACTACACTAAACGCAAGTAAAACCGAATTATTTCCAAGAATTTTTAATAAAATGTACTAATTAAACATTTAATTTTTTTTTCTTTGTTTTTTTGAAAATGGATCAATTCTAGGCGTTCATTCATAATTTGGTAAAGTACCAATTTTAGTTGCATTTTCTTATCCGT
Source organism: Palaemon carinicauda (assembly GCF_036898095.1). Taxonomy (NCBI): domain Eukaryota; kingdom Metazoa; phylum Arthropoda; class Malacostraca; order Decapoda; family Palaemonidae; genus Palaemon; species Palaemon carinicauda. The sequence goes on along the minus strand of NC_090725.1, from coordinate 8,379,757 downwards.
CGAACACAATGGCATGAAAAGTTCACCTTTTTCACTTAGTCTAGAAAAATAACTTACAATCAGTACAAATAGGTTGAATAGAGTATATCTTTTCATCTAATAGTATTTTTTTATGAATAGAATGTACCTATGAGGAATTGCTAAACCATAATGGTAAACCCGTTTGAGCTTGTACTGAAGCTGAATGAGGTAAGAGGACCGACTTTTTTTAAATCAATCTAACGAAATTTCAAAATATTCTTCACAAAATAAAATAGCCTTGTCCTCTGAAATGTTAAAAAAGTTTCCTCATTGTGACAAGGCACAGCT
>NC_090725.1:8371948-8376948 GCF_036898095.1 Palaemon carinicauda | reverse complement strand
TTTTATAAGACTTGTTATGTATTTATGTTGATAACTACCTATTACAAGAGGTTATATTTGTGTTTACAGATACTTACTACTCATTAAGCATAACTACCCTGTTAACTATCTTGTCTTCTTTTAAACTGTATATCATTATAAGTTAGTCTTAAAAATAAAGTCATTCAGGAAGGATCTATCTGAGTTTCGTTTCCATCTAAATATACTTCAATGGCGACGAGGAACTGACTCATGAAAGGGAAAATTAAGGATGGCGTATTTGGGTAATATAGGAGCATATGACAAATCCGAGGACTTTGAAGATTATGTCGAAAGGTTTGATCAGTTCTGCTTAGCAAATGACATAACAGAGGAAGATAAGAAACGGGCAGTTTTCTTGAGCGCCGTCGGCGCTCCTACATATGGACTTCTGAAAACATTGCTTGCCCCTAATAAGCCCTCATCAAGGACTTATCAAGAACTTACTGAGCTTTTGAAAAATCACCTCCACCCAAAACCCATCCTGATAGCTGAACGTTTCAAGTTTTACAATAGGAAACAACGTCCAGGAGAATCCATCACTGATTATGCAACGGAGCAACGGAAATTGGCGGAAACATGTCAGTTTGGTGCGTTTCAAGAGGAAGTTTTAAGAGACTTGTTTGTTATTGGATTGGCCAACCACTCGGCACAGAGGAAACTATTAAGTGAACAGGAGCTTGACTTAAAGAAAGCTTTTTCGATTGCGCTAAGTCAGGAAATGGCTGATGAAAATGTCACGAAGATTCAGGGTCAAACTCAGGAGGTAAACAAAGTTGTTGGGCCGACAGCTTCTCTCAAGTGTTATCGTTGCGGGAAGACAAACCATAAGGCTGATGTTTGTTTCCATAAGGATACTGAGTGTAATGGGTGTCATAAAAAAGGACACCTTCGGAGAATGTGCCGAATGGAAAATCACACCACAGTCAATCGAAATTTGAAATATGGAAGACAAGGAAGGAAACGATCGACGGTCAACATGGCAGAGGAGGAGACCAGCGGCTCGGAAGAAGAAACTACAGAGTGCAAACTGCAGGATGAATTGGTGCATACATTGAAATACTGTGTTAAGAAAATGAAAGCAAGACACAATAAGGTTCCAGAGATAATAGTGAAAGTTAAATTAAATGGGATACCAATTGATATGGAATTGGACACAGGAGCTTCTGTGTCACTGATCAGTGAAGAGTTCTACGCTAAACATCTGAAAAAAACAGTACTTCAATCCAGCGATATTGTGCTGAAAACCATGACTGGAGAAAAAATAGAAGTTGTCGGGATGTGTTACATAACTATGGAAGTTCATGGACACAGAGTGGAGGAAGTGCCAGTGTATGTGGTACAGGGGAATGGACCTGCCTTATTCGGTAGGGACTGGCTGCATTTTGCTAAATTTGACTGGAAAAAGTTAGCTGTAAATCATTTATATTCTGGTACTCTGAAAACCTCAAAGTTAGACGAACTGTTAAGGAAATATGGTGATGTCTTTGATGGTAAACTGGGTACAGCCAAGAATATAAAGGCTCATATTCGTGTAAGAAAGGATGCAAAACCAATCTTTTATAAAGCGAGGACAGTTCCTTATGCAATCAGGGATGCTGTGAATGCAGAACTTAAAAGACTAGAATTGGAAGGAATGATTGAGAAAGTTGAATATAGTGAGTGGGCGGCACCGATAGTGCCAGTTTCAAAAGACAATGGTTCTATTAGGATCTGTGGTGACTTCAAGGTCACCATAAATCGTTATGTGGAAAACCCTGAACATCCAATGCCAAATCCAGATGAACTTTACCAGCGACTGAACGGTGGAAAAACTTTCTCAAAGTTAGATTTATCACAAGCTTATCAGCAAGTGGAATTAGATGAGGAATCTAGGAAATATGTCACAATCAACACACCACTTGGTTTGTACAGATATACCCGTTTACCATATGGTGTCTCAGCAGCACCACAACTTTTTCAGTCTTTAATGGATAAAGTTCTGCAAGGAGTACCTTGTGGATGCAACATAGATGATATTAGTCTTACTGGGAGAACCGAAGCTGAACATTTACACAATCTTGAAAAGGTACTTGAGCGGTTGCACATCAATGGGTTGAAATGTAATTTGTCGAAATGTGAATTTATGAAGCCCTCCTTGAAATATTTGAGTTTCATTGTGGATGAAGAGGGTATCCATATGACGGAGGATGCCATTGCAGCAGTCACGGATGCACCAAGGCCAGAATCAAGGTCTGAAATGCAATCCTTCCTAGGGCTGGTAAACCATTACCGTCGTTATGTGCCAAATCTCTCATCAGTCGCAGCACCTCTCACTGAATTACTGCATAAAGACAGAAAATGGCATTGGTCAGTAGAGTGTGAAAGAGCTTTTTCCGAGATTAAAAAAATGCTGACCACTGAAACAGGAGTATTAGTGCACTATGATTTGAGTAAACCTGTGACGTTGGCAGTAGATGCATCACCCAAAGGACTTGGAGCAGTGCTTTCCCATATCACCAGTAACGGAGAGAGACCAATTGCTTATGCATCAAGGATGTTAACACCCACTGAACGTAACTATTCCCAAATTGAGCGTGAGGGTTTGGCAATCATCTTTGGACTACGGAAGTTTCATCAATATTTATATGGTCGTAAATTCACCCTTATTACAGATAACAAACCACTGTCATACATTCTGGGACCCAGGAAGGGCATTCCAGTCCTTGCAGCTGCAAGAATACAACGCTGGGCTATACAGTTAGCAGCTTATGATTATGACATTGAATTACGTCGTTCAAGTGACAATGGAAATGCTGATGCACTCTCACGGTTGCCTTTACCCGATTGTGACTCCGATGCATCAGATAAGCTTGTAAACTGGACACAAGAAGCAACTGCATTTAACAGGCAACAGGTGAACTCTCTTCCTGTAACTGCGAAATCAGTTGCAAGGGAAACTTTGCATGATGCTGTACTGGCTAGAGCTTTATATTACACAAGAAATGGATGGCCAGACTCAGAGGACGTTGCACAGGAACTGAAACCCTTCCATAGCCGTCAGCGTGAGTTTTCAATTGAAGAGGGATGTCTTCTATGGGGTGCCAGGGTGGTAATACCGTCTAGATATAGAACTCAAATCTTAGAAGAGCTACATGGTGGTCATCCGGGGATTGTTAGGATGAAGGGATTAGCTCGCTTGCATGTGTGGTGGCCGAATATCGATCAAGATATTGAAAACACTGTGCAAGGGTGCTCGGCTTGTCAGGCTACTCAGCCAATGCCGAGTCGTGCTGAGGGTAATCCGTGGAAATGGCCTTCCGGTCCATGGAAAAGAGTACATGTTGATTTCGCAGGACCATTCCTGGGACAAATGTACCTCATTATGATTGACGCATTTTCAAAATGGCCAGAAGTACACCCAATGAAATCAATTACAACTATGAATACCATCGAGATCATGCGGCGGGTATTTGCTCAGCATGGGGTTTGTGTAGAGCTCGTGTCTGATAATGGAAGACAGTTTGTGGCTGAGGAATTTAAAGAGTTCATGGCCCAAAATGGTGTAAAGCATATACTGATACCCGCTTATCACCCAAGCAGTAATGGGCAGGCCGAAAATACAGTAAGAACATTCAAACAAGGAATGAAAAGGGCGATGAGAACATTGCAATCGTGTAATACATCTTTAAATACCAAGTTGTGTCAATTTCTACTGACTTACCGAACTACACCTCACTGTACAACAAAGCGCACGCCTGCAGAGCTCATGGGTCGGCAGTTGCGCACTCGCCTTGATTTAATACACCCAGATGCATCTCAGAGAATTGAAAGAAAAGCCTCAGAGAACGATAAACCAATGAGGGAACTCGATATAGGGGACGTGGTACTGGTTCGGGATTATCGTCAAAATACCAAGAAGGGCATATGGACTCGAGGAGTTGTGGTTCTTAAATTGGGTCCATGTACATACAATGTACAAGTGGACGGTAACTTAGTATGGAAGAGGCATATTGATCAAATGAGACTGATCTCAAATGATTCTCAAGATAGCAAAAATGAACTCTTAGCACGTGATTTTTCAGAGTTGATCAGCTATCCAGACCCGCCATTACCAAAAGAGTTCATAAATACTCGTGAAGAGTTAGGTGATGAAGTTGCAGGTGCAGAGAAGAATGAAATCCCAAATGTAGAAGAAAAGGAAGCGGCAGCTGCAGAAAAATTATCGGGAAATGAAAATGGTAAACCTTCTGATAACTCACCTGATGGATCGATATCTGAATTACCAAAACTTCGAAGGTCTAGCAGACAAAGTAGACCACCTGACTATTTTAGAATGTAAAATGATTAATAATATTATGCATGTTTTGTATTATTTATTCGAAGCTATGCCACCATTTAATTATTGATTGTTTATCCTTTTATTTGCTTTAATCTTTCCTTCTTTTTCGCGAGGGGAAAAGGTGTTATGTATTTATGTTGATAACTACCTATTACAAGAGGTTATATTTGTGTTTACAGATACTTACTACTCATTAAGCATAACTACCCTGTTAACTATCTTGTCTTCTTTTAAACTGTATATCATTATAAGTTAGTCTTAAAAATAAAGTCATTCAGGAAGGATCTATCTGAGTTTCGTTTCCATCTAAACTAGAAAGGATAAAAGGCGAACATTGAAAAGACAGCGCTAATGATCAGTAGTAGAGGACATGAAGAGGTAAACATTCAAGTGGAATATGGTAAAGTGCTTAAACAGAACAAGGCGTTTAACTACTTAGAATCAATAACGACAGAAGAGAAAGCAATGAGACAGAGAGTGAAAGAACCACGGCAAAAAGGAAGAAGTGTAACTGGAATTGTTTTAGATAAGAACATGCTATTAAGGCTCAAAATTAAGTTTTATAAGACTGTTACTAGGACGTGGTATAATATGGAACAGAAACTATGACATATGGATGGTGAGCTGGATTTCTGAAATATTAGTGGAGAGAAGGGAAAAT
>NC_090725.1:8364448-8369448 GCF_036898095.1 Palaemon carinicauda | reverse complement strand
GACTTATGCTGAGAGACCTCAAAGAATAAAGTCCGAGGAAGTGTGGAAGGTTTACAGATCATCAGTATTTTCTTACGTTTGTGCAATTGCACCAGAATACCAAAAGCCTCTTGCTTCGTTGCTCAATGATTCTGGAGTCATAAAACTTGAGACAATAGGAGGTTTTTAATGACGTTATAAGTGAACAGCGTTCTCCAAATCAAAATGATAGATAAAATCTGGAAACTCTTACATTCTTTATCTCTAAAGGAAAATCTTATCTCTCTCTCTCTCTCTCTCTCTCTCTTTGCAGGTCCGAAACGAAACTTCTCCTCAGCCATGTTCCACAGAACATTGTTTCTGGCGGCATTTTCAGAGAGAGAGAGAGAGAGAGAGAGAGAGAGAGAGAGAGAGAGAGAGAGAGAGAGAGAGAGAGAGGTGGTAAGACATTGATTAACTATTGATATTAGTTTTAGTACTTGCTCAATTACCCTTCCCTTCTATTCATTGTGATCAATCTTAATGTCATCTCTCAATAGGAAGATGACAGAAATGAATAATTATTAACATAACTGAAACTCGTACATTCTTTATTTCTAAAGGAAAATCTTAATCTCGAGGTTTTTGTTGCTATCAGTAATTGCTTGGTTCAATCTATAAAATTTACTAAAGAAAAATAAGAAAATAATAGTATCCTGTGTTTAGACTTTTTGATTGTTAGGCAAGCAGATAAAACTACATTTCCCAGATATGGAAAGCCTACCAATAACTTATAACATTTCATAGTGTCCAGTTAGTGAAGAGGGAAGCAATGAATAATATACTTTATTTGGTATTTCATGCATGTTTTTTAGAAGTCATGCCTCTTTTGAAAAAACTACATATAAGGGTAGCGTTTATATACAGTATAGTTGCACTTTTAAGAAATTATATTGATTAAGAATAGCTATGGAAATGGGCATATAGTATATTATTTATTCAGAAAGTAACATTCAAAGCCATTTATGTCAGATTAACCCTTTTACCCCCAAAGGACATACTGGTACGTTTCACAAAATTCATCCCTTTGCCCCCATGGACGTACTGGTACGTCCTTGCAAAAAACCGCTATTTACATTTTTTTGATAACTTTATGAGAAACTTCAAGAATTTTCCAAAAGAATGAGACCAACCCGACCTCTCTATGACGAAAATTAAGGCTGTTAGAGCAATTTGAAAAAAAAAATATATTGCAAAATGTGCTTGAAAAACAAAATGCCTGGGGGTTAAAGGTTGGAAAGTTCCAAATAGCTTCGGGGTAATAGGGTTAAAACAACATAAGATGGCCGTCTCTAGGGGGATTTATTAACAATGCTTTGGCTTCCCACTGACTGGAATTAAGTTGCAGAATCGGTTGGTCAGAGGACAGTAAAATAATCCACGTCAATGAATTTACCCAAAGAAACATGTCAAATCTTTCTTAATTGAATGTTCCCAAGGTCACAATTTAAACTTAAACACTGGTCTTTTTTTATTAATCGTTGCATATGCAGGTGATACTACTCTCTGTGCTTCCATTTCATCACCTGAAAGTAGTTCTGGGGTTTCGTTATACTTAACTGTAAGACTTTTCTCCAAGGTAATCCCTGTGAAATTTTGATATTCATTATTATGCCGATAAAAACGGTGAACTGAAATCAATTTCCTAAAAATAAAAATATAAAAAAATAAGAAACACAATAATAGTTTTGCATATTATGTGTTTGACATTACTACAGACAATTGATTTCAATTTTAATAAATTTTTAAGAAAATAGAATTTTCAATAAATATTACCAGTTACGGATAATAGGTAAATGCAAAAATAGAAATAGTTTACCCCTCCCCCCAACCGAATCACCGCCTCCAAGCGTAACCCGAAACGGTGAAATAAGAAATAGTAATAGTAAACAAAACAAATGAAATAAATATAAAAGTGAGGTATCATGACTTGATATCGTTAAAGAACGAAAAAAAGAAAGTCTAGTACCATCTCTTGACGGATCAGCAATTGTCCTCGAAGTGGACTTGAATGAGCCATGTTGAACAACCTGAAGGAGGAAGAGGTCTGAGTGAGTGAGTGGAGGGGAAGGACCAAGGGAAACCTCCAGGAAGTCAAGGAGTTGTGCTTGAAATCTTCACATTTCATTGTTTGAAGAGGAAGCCCAAGAGACCGCCTCTCTCATTTGAGGAGGTTAAATGACTAGGAAGAAGGAGATGAGATTCCACGGCAGAGACAGCCTGCCTTTAATTGTCACGTTCTTCCTTCCAGAAAGAACACAAGGAAAGGCCCTACAACACACCTAAGGTCATTTGAGGAGAGACGTAGCTTGGAGGATGTGTATAAACTTATACATGAAATAAAAGTTAGTCCAAAAGCATAATTATCACAATAACGTGAGGTTTTTTATAATAGGAAGCGAGTTTAGGCCTACAACGCACAAGCCTTTTACATGGAATCTTATTTCCTGCCTCTTTCACCTTCCCCGTCAGCTCACCAAAGTATTTTATGATTCTATACTAAACTTATCCCGCTCAATATCAGATATAAATAAAACAACAAATAGGTTATAATTCATACAATTATAGTTACTGGATGGAATGTACTCGTAGGTAACGAATACTACTAAAATGGCAGAACGGTTTATCACTCTGGAAAATAGTATGTAAAAAAATCTGTATATTATGGCTCACCGAGTTCGACATTTTTTCAATAAAAAATCTACGCCCCGACGCCATCATTTCTCGTGTAGCTGATTTCACTACAAAACTATTGCTCCCTTATAATGTTTGACGTGATTAAAATTTTCTGTATATATGGTTTTCAAACTTATCAAGCTAAGTCCAATTATATCTTTTTTTTTTTTTTTTGGTATCTTCAAAATTGCTTCTTTGCTTCAATACTGAAAATCTGTAGTGAGATCAAAGCTATAAAAGAAAAATCCATTTAAATTAACGAGAACATATATATATGCAATCGCCATCACGATTAATCCGTTAGCAAGCCAATCCCATGAAGTAAATTATAAAATTTAAGCTTTAAGGGCCCCTTAAGTGAAAGTGTATAAAGAAATAACAGTAGTTCAACTAACACCCAATGAAATCATTGCATAACAAGTAATTCAAACACTTGAATAAACCATGTTTATATATCACAGTTCCGGTAGCCCCTGCTGCTTCCTCCGGTGCCTTAGATGACCACGGAGGTAGCAGCAGTAGGGGATTCAGCATTATGAAGCTTCATCTGTTGTGGATAATGTGGGAGGTTGGGCTGTGGCGCCCTAGCAGTACCAGCTGAACTCGGTTGGGTCCCTTGTTAGGCTGGGAGGAACGTAGAGAGTAGAGGTCCCCTTTTTGTTTTGTTTCTTTGTTGATGTTGGCTACCCCCCAAAATTGGGGGAAGTGCCTTTGGTATATGTATGTATGTATATATCACAAAACCCAAGTCTATTCCATATCACTTGCCGATAAGTAGACATTCTCCTACACACTTATAAGTTATACCTTAGGCTATGCCAAAAGTTTTGTGCTTATTTTATGTTACAAGGGAATATTTGTATTCGATAAAATAGTAGGGAAAAGAAGAATCCCCACCTTGGATGAATTACATGTTTTGTAAGATAGGTAAAATAATTCCATTTACGGTAAACTTCGGACGCATGAAATGGTAATCAGTCATATATAGGTATGTGAACTTTCATTATATACCTTAAACAATAGCCGTTGAAGAAAAAGAAAAAGGCCAAGGACGACGGAATACAAAAAGAAAAAGGCCAAGGACGACGGAATACAAAAAGAAAAAGGCCAAGGACGACGGAATACAAAAACAAAAAGGACAAGGACGACGGGATACAAAAAGAAAAAGGACAAGGACGACGGAATACAAAAAGGAAAAAGGACAAGGACGACGGAATACAAAAAGAAAAAGGACAAGGACGGCGGAATACAAAAAGAAAAAGGACAAGGACGACGGAATACAAAAAGAAAAAGGACAAGGACGACGGAATACAAAAAGAAAAAGGACAAGGACGACGGAATACAAAAAGACAAAGGACAAGGACGACGGAATGCAAAAAGAAAGAGGACAAGGACGACGGAATGCAAAAAGAAAGAGGACAAGGACGACGGAATACAAAAAGAAAGAGGACAAGGACGACGGAATACAAAAAGAAAGAGGACAAGGACGACGGAATGCAAAAAGAAAAAAGACAAGGACGACGGAATACAAAAAGAAAAAGGACAAGGACGACGGAATACAAAAAGAAAAAAGACAAGGACGACGGAATACAAAAAGAAAAAAGACAAGGACGACGGAATACAAAAAGAAAAAGGACAAGGACGACGGAATGCAAAAAGAAAAAGGACAAGGACGACGGAATGCAAAAAGAAAAAGGACATGGACGACGGAATGCAAAAAGAAAAAGGACAAGGACGACGGAATGCAAAAAGAAAAAGGACAAGGACGACGGAATGCAAAAAGAAAAAGGACATGGACGACGGAATACAAAAAGAAAAAGGACAAGGACGACGGAATACAAAAAGAAAAAGGACAAGGACGACGGAATACAAAAAGAAAAAGGACAAGGACGACGGAATACAAAAAGAAAAAAGACATGGACGACGGAATACAAAAAGAAAAAAGACAAGGACGACGGAATACAAAAAGAAAAAGGACAAGGACGACGGAATGCAAAAAGAAAAAGGACAAGGACGACGGAATGCAAAAAGAAAAAGGACATGGACGACGGAATGCAAAAAGAAAAAGGACAAGGACGACGGAATGCAAAAAGAAAAAGGACAAGGACGACGGAATGCAAAAAGAAAAAGGACATGGACGACGGAATACAAAAAGAAAAAGGACAAGGACGACGGAATACAAAATATGTTAGAATGGCAAGCCTTTTAATTGAAAAACATATCGAGCAAAATAGGGGACTGGGCCAAGTAGAGTTAATGCAAATGAGAATAACAATTTCAACAGCTTCAATATATATTTCAGTCCC
>NC_090725.1:8356948-8359448 GCF_036898095.1 Palaemon carinicauda | reverse complement strand
TTCAATAATATACGCATAACGATCTATGGTAGCCAACTGGAAACATCCCCGCTGGCAATTTGTTGGACGGTAGTTCGAAACACATCCAGCCCGATCGTTCCCAGTATTTTCTACAACCTCACCATTCTTGGTTGGATGAGCCGATAGGATTACCTTCTTATGCCAGGCTGACACTTGCACGACTTTTTGCCACGAATTTGTCGTGGCAAGTCGTGACATTTTGTGGCACGAACTGGAGAAAGAAAGAAAAAAAAAAAAAAACCTGATTCACAGCTCACCTGTCCACATTGACACGAACTGGCACGACGAGTTCACGACGAGTTCATGCATAGTTTTAGCATAGTTTGCGCACTTCCTGCATCGTCCCGATGAGTTCACAAACAGTTCGCACATAGTTCACGCCGCGTTCACGAAATTTTGTCGTGAGCAAAATTTTGAACATTTCAAAATTCTAGTCACGACAGGTTCACGACGAGTTCACGCCAGTTCACGACTCGAGTCGTGACAATGCGTGCCACAAATTCGTGCAAGTGTCAGGGTACCTTTAGCCGTCAGCAACCATTTCCTGCCCTTCCTTGGTCCTAGCTTAATGAGAGGGTGCTTGGCCGCTGATCATAAGTGTACATACCAGTCTCTAGGACACTGCCCTGTCTCTAGCCTCTACCATTCATGAGCAACCTTTGAAAGATTGGTTGTAGATCCATGGTAATAGGGTGTGTTATATCTACAATAAACATTGTTATTAGGAATTTGTGAACCTAATATATTAATCATCATATAAGCCTAATCCCGAAATAAATATAAACATACAGTAAAGTTAAAGTTTTCAGTGTTTAAAATAATAAAGAAACACTACACAAAGACAAGAAATAATTTTACTGTACAAACCACAAATCAAACTACTTGGGAAAGAGAGAGAGAGAGAGAGAGAGAGAGAGAGAGAGAGAGAGAGAGAGAGAGAGAGAGAGAGAGAGAGAGTTCTAATTCCATCTAAGCTTTAATACTCTGTAAACCAATGGAAATCCCATAGCTAATAACGAAAACAACATAATACTTCGGTTAGAAATGATCTTTATTCGTTAAAATACAATCAACTAAAACAACATTGTTAATACGAGGATTTCTAGGCTGAAACCCGAATAAAAACCAACATAATTATACCATACCTACTAATTTGTTGCACCATTATTTAAGATACTCAATTCTCAATTTCCGATAAAGGACATTTGAATACCAAAAAAAGATATTTCTCACTACGAAATGCAATAAATAAGGTCATTTGAGAAGTTATTGTGCTTTCGATGAAGTGTGCAAAAACGTAAGTGCGAGAGGCCAACGTCCTTTAAGGTATATATATAAAAAAAAATTGAAACATTAACATTTTTATTAAGGAGAACATAAAATAAATGCATTGAAAAAATAATCAAGTTTTTTTTTCTTATTCCTTGAACAAGTATTAACCTCGTGAAATCTAATAGTAAAGCAAAGAAAAACATTTAAAGTTTTATGACTTTGGCTCATATAGCTGGGACCTGTGAGGACCTTCAGCAGCCCGGTGCAAATGGGAAAATCTAACAGTAACACTATGAAGTAAAAGTGAAGAGGTTGCACTAGGGAAAAAAAAAGATGGAGCCGATATAAAACCTGATGAAGCTACGATGCAAAGACCATAAAATAATGCCTAAACCTACAGTTCACTGCGTCAGGAATCCTGAAACATTTTCTATTCAAAGCTTAACTTTTTGGTTAACTTTCAAAGTTGGGTTGTTTAATGGGAGATTGTTAAATCTAATTTAAAACACGTACTCAACTTCCATTTATACATTCTTTTGACATCATAAGTCATAATTCATCATGAAAGGGAAGACTCGGTTTTACACCATGAATAATAAAGCCTGCATGCACCGTACCATCTTGCAAATACTAAATAAATGACATAATTTTAAAAAATATGATTATCAGCCACCTGGGTTCCGAGCGCTGCAGTTGCTTCATATCAGGTGTATAAAGTTATATCCAAATCGGTCAGGTGAGGCATTACAGCATAAAAATCACTGTTGATAACGTTTGAACTCGAACAATGCGCCTGGAGTCGTGGCAAACTTTTTATTAGTTATTGTATTTACGATAATTTACTGCAAACGAATGAAATTATGCTTAAGCTAACTATTTTGGTGAAGTGAACCTTTCTTTAACTTTTTAAAAATAATTGCTTTAAATGGCACAGTGAGATTGAAAGAAAGCCGAATCTTACTTTCATATGAATTAATAAACAACGAAAAATGTCGCAATAAAAATGATTTACCTCGGAGAACAATGTATCTCTTATAACAAGAAATTACAATATTCGCGTTGAAACATTCTAATTGCTTTCAATTCCTAAAGAGCATTCTAAATATGTGTATTTTGAAAGAGACTAACTAGCGCATAACAAAAAAAAAAAAAAAAAAAAAAAAAAAAAAACGATAAGCGAATTTATTTTCGTTGAAAAGGTTTCAGC
>NC_090725.1:8344448-8349448 GCF_036898095.1 Palaemon carinicauda | reverse complement strand
TATATATATATATATATATATATATGTATATATATATATACACATATATATTTCAAATAAGCCATATATATTAATACATTAAGGTCTAGATTCTCTTAACGACCTCGGGATCAGAGCCCCCGGCGGAATCACCCAAAGACTATAGTATCAGACCGGCCGGGATTTGAACCCTGGACCAGGGTTCAAATCCCGGCCGGTCTGATACTATAGTCTTTGGGTGATTCCGCCTGGGGTTGTAATCCTGAGGTCGTTAAGAGGATCCAGACTTAAATGTATTAATATATATGGCTTATTTGAAATATGAAAAACACGTTTAAATGTGCAAAAATTTATCATATATATATATATATATATATATATATATATATATATATATATATATATAAAAGTTGAGTAAACACCGGGAACTCTTCTCTAAAGACCAACCAAATATCTGTCAATAAGATGAGTCTCCTACTATCTAAAGATTATAAACAATTCGAGTGTTCCCAAAACATTAGAAAAAATAAACACGTATACGTAGTTGGACCTCCAAGTAACCATCAATAACATAGTTTCAAACCAAAATTTCAAAGTGAAGAATCAAATAGTATTTTTCTATGAAGAATCGAAAGTAAAAAATAAGAAGAATGAGTAAAATATTATATACTCTATTTAATAGTGCTATCATGTTGACACGTATACCATTGTGTTGATTCTTGTTCTTCATGGGCTTCAGACCTAGAAGAACTTTTATCATTTAGAAAAGAATAAAACTTCGAAATTCCCAATGCATACGCAACATGGCGGTGAACGAGTTTCAGAAAACCAAGTACGTAATTTCATAAACTCTATTACCCCTCCCCCAAAAAATAAATCGGTCTTAGGAATCAAAAAAAAAAAAAAAATCCTGTAAATTGGGGAAGTACATATAGAGTAGGGTGACTGCCTGCATAAATCAATCTATTGAAGTTAATGAACATTAGTATCTATATATGTGTATGTATATATATATATATATATATATATATATATATATATATATATATATATATATATACTGTATATATATATATAAATATATATATATATATATATATATATATATATATATATAAAATATATATATATATATATATATATATATATATATATATATATATTCTGTATATATATACATATATATATATACATATATATATATATATATATATATATATATATATATATATATATATATATAATATATATATATATATGTATATATATATATATATATATATATGTGTGTGTGTGTGTGTGTATAAAATTACATTTATACCACATCTTACGTTGGATTTTCCAAACATAGCAATAAAATATGAGCGAGGAGTTATCAGAATTACTCTTGAACTGAAATGTTATATCATTATCACTACTACTAACTCCTCGGCGTATCCCTGTTACTGGGAATGATAACAGTAAAAATCCTAGAAATGTTTCTCGTTACAAAACTAAAGGTAAAAATCTAATACTGCTCACCTTGCCAATAACGTTTCCTATAATGGCCATCAAGTGCCATGCTGGCCATGCCATCGGGGAGAGCGCCAGGGAAAGCCCTCGGAGGACCGAAGAAGTGAGTCTTGTGCAGGAAAGGCGGAGGAGCCTTACGCCCGTACGAAGGCCGCCTGACCGAGGGGTAGAACCCCGCTTCGGATCCATGCAACCACCACATGCTTAGGGAAGATATTTTTCTTTCTCTTTCGGTTATCTTCGTAGGGATCTCCGGTGAGAATCCTTTCGGTATTCTGCTAAGGTCTGGAATCACTGGATTTTTTTCGATTGAGCTTGAACTTAATTTTGGATTTTGCTTTTATTTTGATTTTTCTTAGTCGTATTTACATGTAATACATTTGTTTTTAGGTAAAATTCTTATATTTATTTTATTATTTTTTTTTTATATTGGACTTTTATTTTTTTTTTCTTACTTCAGTATCACTTTTCTCTTATTACATAACAATGTCATTTAATGTATCTTAACTCAATTTAGTCTTATTTTATTCATCGCTCAATTCTGATTATTTTTTTCTTAGTTCATTTTATATCAATTATTCTCCTTCTTAATTCTAATACGACACAACGAAAAAATTCAATTTTTGATTAATGCTACAGCAAAAACGAAATTCGATTGTTAATGTTGGCGTTCGTTGAAGTTAATGCACGTGTAACTGGATAATAGCAACTGCAGTAGCAGTTGCAATAACAGCAACAACAGTGGTAGCAGCGGCAGCAGTGGAGGAGGCAAGAATAGGAGAAGTGCAGCAGAGAGAGACGAGGCTTCCTTCCACGTCAAACGGAGATCCAACACTGAGTGTGGACACGAAAAACATCCCACCAAAGTTCAGCATCACCAGCATCCAGCCTCGTTGCCAGATGTAGCTCTTCGTGCTTCTATCATTTCGTCCTCTTCTTCCCTTTTTCCTTAACTGATGAATCTTCTGGACCCTTGGCTATTACTTATATCCTGCTTTAACGATATTTGCAACCATAGGCCATTGCGTTTATTTGTTTTAGAAAAAATATGTGACGTAGTTCGTATACAGAATTTATTTCAAAAGTTACTTTATGTTCTCCATACATACCAACAGAAATGCTGTAATATTTCGATTTGGTAATTAATTATATTCTATCTATATTCGTTCCCATCTGTTACATCTCATCACTAAAGGAACATAAAATGAAAACGAAAAACACTGAATAAAAGAGCGTTTAAAAAATATACAACCCATTAAACTATGGTTCTTACTCGTTAATTGCATCATTTTGCTTAAACATATAATCTATAATAAGTGCGGTGATAATCCTAAGCAAGCTGTGTAAGGATGCGATTCATTTGATGTAATTATGGGGGAATTACACTGTCAGGTTTGGATTACATCCGCTGATCCAACTTCACATAAAGATCATTGGGATGAGAGACGCTAAGAATAATCCGAATCTATATTCATGGCAAACACGATAGTGTTTATCAGTTTTAACCTGATACTCAACCATCTTAACCAAAAGCATTATTATTTTTACCTCTGGTAATTTCTTTAAGTCAAACTCTTATATACAACTTACATGATAATCTCAATATACGTTATTGTGCATCTTATAACGTTCAGAAGACGAACAAAGATATGTTTAAAAAGCATATGGGGTTATCATGTACATATAAGTTCAGCAAGAAATTTAACTTAAGGTCATGGAAAAATAACCCAGGAAACCTAAACCACACATGATTTAGAATAATAAGAAGGAATCTAACGTAACAACTTTTAAACAATTTTTTTTATAAGTACACTTTGTATCTTTTCTATGTCTTACAGTGGGTGATGATTTTCAAGTTTTTCATATTATGTTAGTCAAAAAGAATTCTAAAATATAAATAGAAACTATTTTAATTTTTCACACCTGTATTTCAAAATGAGAGAACCGTTTTACATATACTTAATCAAGTTATTATGTTTATAGGAATTTCAATTCACTATTACCATTATCAGTATTCCAATAATTAACATTTATAATATAGCATTATAGTTATCATTTTGGGACGCTAATTTTCATAAGCGATCTTAATATCTTATTGCATTTAATTCACAAACTCTGTTATATATCATATGTTTCAGTTCCACATGTCATAGAGTATTTAGTTAGAAGCCTTTTCCCCTACTTACCCTTTCCCTGAACCAATAGAAGTTACCAAAAATAACTTTGAATTATTTTCTCTTTTGATGTATATGTGGTGCGGGAAAACGTATAATGAGGATAAACAAGTAATTCCTAGAAACTTGACAACGTAAAGGAAACATATTGAGTATGTCACCCTTATATAATAATGAGAAAATGTCTTGCTATATATATATATATATATATATATATATATATACATATATAAATATATATATATAATATATATATATATATATATATATATATATATATATATATATTCGGTCACGTTCAGCTCTCTACGTCACTTGAGACGTGGGGAGACAGAGTAGTAATACCCTGGTGATAGATGGTAAGTAAGCTTGTGTGCGCATGTCTATCTAAATTTTTCGCCGTCATTTTTGACGGGTTTCGTACACTATATATATATATATATATATATATATATATATATATATATATATATACATATATGTATATATATATATATATATATATATATGTATATATGTATATATATACATTATGTATGTATATATATATATATATATATATATATATATATATATATATATATACAGTATATATGTATATATATATATATATATATATATATATGGATATTTACATATATATATGTATATATATACTTTATATATATATATATATATATATATATATATATATACAGTATATATATATATATATATATATATATATATATATATATTTATATATATATATATATATGTATATGGATATTTACATATATATATATATATATATACTTTATATATATATATATATATATATATATATATATATATATATATATATGCAGATAAATAAACACGCGTGTTTGTTTCCCCGAAATTCCCAGACATATATCAGTTTCATGCGAGTGTGCAATTACAGCATTATGGTGCTTGTAGAATCCAAAGGCTCTTCGAACGTACAATTATTCTTTATTAATGATGATCTAAACAAATTTTTCCGAACGCCAATTCAATAAAAATTCAACATTGATAGCGGGAATGGCAATTTTGGTGGGGGTATTTTCATGGCAATAAACACAATCGCTTTAATTCGTAGGATCCATTGTGCTTCACAAATACAATAATTATTTAAACTATATTCGCAAATGGTTGACATTGTCCCCTGTATCAGATGGAGAAAAAAATAGGTGTAAATACATAAAAACAATGTAATAAAATAATGTTTCATTTTCAAGGGACTCCAAAAAGGATAACTGGAAAAATATAATTGACGTAAAAGATGCACCGATTTATTTTGTAAACAGGTTTAACATTACAACAAACGACATTCTT
>NC_090725.1:8324448-8339448 GCF_036898095.1 Palaemon carinicauda | reverse complement strand
CAGCAGTAATGAAAGCCCTTCAAAAAACAAGAAATATTCCTAAAACGGGTTCTAAAGCTTCTTGAAGATATCTATGTAGAAAGTGTAGCAATCCTAAAACTACATAAAGATAGTGAAAAGATACCGATTGAAATAAGTTAGACAGGGTGACCCAGTCTCTCCTAAATTATTCACAGCATGCCTAACAGAAGTTTTTAAGAATTTAGATTGCAACAATGTAAGAATTAATATTAATGGGGAATACCTTAAAGACTCAAGATTTGCAGATGACATAGTTGTGTTTAGTGAATCATGGGAGGAATTATAAAAGATGATAGAAGAATTGAATAGAGAATGCAGAAATGTACGAAGGAAAATGAATATGAGTAATACTAAGATAATGTTCAATGAAAATACAGAGAGACAACAATTAAGTTATGGATGAACCTTTAAGAGATTCTTAATTAATGAATATACGTACTTAGGACAGACAGTAAGTGTTTCCCCAGGAAACGAGACCGAAAATAAAAGAAGGATAAGCATGGGATGAAGAGCATTTGGTAACCAAAATGAAATTATGAAAAATAAAACGCCACTTTCTCTAAAAAGAAAAGTATTTAATGAGATGGTCCTACCAGTATTAACTTATGCTTCAGAAACCTTACTAAAGCCTTAGAACATAAGCTAAGTTACAACTCAAAGAGCTATAAAAAGAATAATAATGGGAATAACCACGACCCACTGAGAGAGTGGGTTCTGGGAATAACACTGAGGGACAGCAACATGGATACGAGTGCCAACTAAAGTAGAGAATATTCTAACAGTGTAAAAAAAAAAAATTAAAAAAAAAAGAAATGGACACGAACAGGAAATATAATAAGAATGGCAGAAAATAGATGGACATTAAAAATAACAGAATGAAAGTATGGTAAAATTTAAAAAAAAAGTTCGTGGAGTATTATGCGACAGGAAAATGGGGGTTAAGGTTAAAGGTAAAGTACATAGAACAGTTGTGAGACCGGCAATGATTTATGAAGCGGAGACGTGGGCAATAAAAAGAAAGAAGAGAAGAAGATGGATGTGGCAGAGATGAGAATGTTGAGATGGATGTGTGGGGTGACAAGAATAGATAAGATACGGAATGAGGTAATTAGGGGTACCGTAGTAGTTAGAAAACTATCAGATAAGATCCAAAAAAGTAGACTGAGGTGGTATGGTCATGTCATGAGAAGAGATGAACAGTACATTGGGAGGAGAGTGATGGAAATGAAGGTACAGGAAACGAGAAGGAGAGGGAGACCAAAGCGAAGGTGGGTGGACTGTATCAAGGATGACCTTCGATCAAAAGGATTAACTGGTGATGAGGTGTGGGACAGAGGTAGATGGAGAAAGCTGACCAGAAACATCGATCCCACATAGAAGTGGGAAAAGATGTACACAAAGAGGAAGAAGAAGAAGAACAAGGAGGAGAATGGGTCCCTAGAGATTGTAAAAGAAGCAGGGGAAGAAAGAAAAGACGAGGACTGACGAACTAAGAAAGGTCGCGGGTGTACACTGGCACAGAAAAGCCATAAACAGACGCAAGTGGAAGAACATGTCTGTGGCCTTTCTTCTGCAGTAGACTAGTGACGGCTGATGACAATATATATATATATATATATATATATATATATATATATATACATATATATATATAAATATATATATATATATATATATGTATATATATATATATATATATATATATATATATATATATATATATACAATAGCCTAGTCACAACCCTAACTGGAAAAACAAAACTCTACAAGTCTAATGGCTCCAACTTGGATAGCACCCCGGTGTGGAAAGAAAATAGAGAAATAATAAATAAGCTGTATAACAGAGATACTAAAATGTTTCAAAATATATTACAATCAGTAACAACGTTTAGTTAAGTCATATATAAGCTATCAAACGAAACTTATGCCAATCAGGTTAACATGAAAGTATTTATAACAAGTTTGAACTTCTTAGTTCCACCGATTCAACTACCAGATTAGGAATATCACTCCAAAAATCTGGTTATAGTTGGTATACAACTTCTGGAATAATGTGTAGTATTAGCTCTTTTAGAATTAATTTGCATACTAAATAATACTCACTGGATGGTACAGTCTGATATCTCAATGTAAAGGTGGGTCGAAAAATCTTATACAACATACACAAAGTACTAACTGAACGACGGTGCCAGAGATTAATATCCAGATCAGGGATAATGAATTAAATGTTCTGCAAAGTCCAACAAATTTAGATGAGAGTCAGCTGGCGAAGCCCACGTAGGAAAACGATATTGAAAACTTGGCACAATTAAATTTTTTTTTTTTTAAATTTCCTGAAGATAGATTGATAAACCAAAAATCGTGAGATTTACTAAGTATGGCAATCACTTAAGCGATTGTAAAAGAAACACCGGATATGTTTCTCAAAGGTAAATCTGCTATCGAAAATCACACCTACAAAGTTAAAAGCACTGTCATCGCAAATATCTTGATGTCAAAAAGATACTGTCCTCGACCTACTTACTATTTTGAGTTGTGTTAGAGCTGAACTTCTTCCCCCAAAATTTATACCATACACAAATTCTAGTAATATTTCTATTAATGGATACTATTAAGTAAAATTACCAGTTCTCCAACAAGGACAAAAAAATAAAAACCTCTTCTTTTAAAAATTATGGTTTATTTTCGGAAAATAACAAGTATCATACGAGCTACAAAATCTGCCGTCTTTATAAAATAAAGGAAAAATAGTTATGTGTGTGTACACAGACATAAGCCTTAAGATCCAGTAAAAGATTTAATTTCACGGGACCGAAAAAAAAATTGTAAAATTGATTTTCGTCGATAAAATCCTACCACGCCGTCAGATAGGGATCATATTCTAGAAATAGTTATTTGAAGCCACAGCATAATTGGCAAAAAATATTCGATGATGTCTAATGGGGATAATCAAGGCACTTATCATAGAGAATAGAAGAATCTTGAAGGGAGACTATGCTAAATTTAGTAGGCACCTTGAGACAGGTTATTTGTGATTTAAATTATGACATCAAACGCAGAAGCATAAACTTTTGCATAAACATAAACAATTTGCCTATTCTATTGGCCTGGTTTTATAAATATATATATATATATATATATATATATAGATATAGATATATATATATATATATATATATATATATATATATATATATATATATATATATATTTATATGTGTACATATATATATATATACATATATGTGTATATATATTGTGTATGTCCATCTATGTATGCTCTATATCTCCCTATATAATTTATGTGTATGCTTAGGTTAAGTATGTTTATGGATATTCTATTATCCTCTTTCCTGATGTCGAAGTATGAATAATAACAATAATAAAGTATATAGTATTAATAACAATGATAACTGTGATGAATAATGTGATTATTACCATTATGATGATTATCATTATCAACGCTACATAGCCGTGTGCATAGAAAAAAGTCTTTGTGAGGAAAGGAAGGGGTGTTTTTGGAAAGCCTATATGTCTACCTGCTGCGTCATCAGCAACCATTGCTTGGCTCTCCTTGGTCTTAGCTAGCGTGGAGAGGGGCTTCGGCGCTGATCTTATGCACATATGATCAGTCTTTATGGCATTATCCTACTAGCTAGGGCATTGTCACTGTCCCTTGATTCTGCCATTCATGAGCGCCCTTTACCTTTAAATGCATTTTATTCATTGACTAAATACTGGTCTTTACCCAAACAGGCTTTACGACCGTGTGGCAAATTTCATGGGTATGACGTCTCATGCTGAGGAAGATTGTCCAGCGCAATCTAGCCTCAGTCTGCCAGGGGAGTAATATCTACACCAAGTCTTCAATAATTTAATGGGGGGTGGCATTCACCGCTTTGGTCATAAGAAGTTTGCTGCAAAACAAGATGTTACTGTAAGCACTCTGAAGGAAGATTTGAAGTTATATTTACCCCTGGAACAAACCAAGAAATATCAATGTGGCGGCAAGGTGTAGGATTCAGATACAAACCTCAGCAAAAGATGTATCTTGCTGAAGAATCCATTGATGTGATTTGCCGTTAGATTGGGGTACTATGGCCTTTGAAGAGCCATCAATGAGGTGTGATTCTCCACAATAATGAACCACACCAGTGTGGATAGACACCATACAGCCTACCACCAGTGCCACGCATAGCCAACAGGTACCACCGGACGAAGGAAAGCACTTTCTGGTGGTGGCAACTGGCACAGCAAATAGCTTTATTGAAGGCTATTTCCTTTGTTGCCTGCAAAGAGTACCAGTGGTATTACACATGCTGACAACTTAGCTTCTACCATTGCTGTACAAACCATAGGTGTTGGTATTTGACAACACACCTAACCTTAGCCAGCTATTAGAAGTGTGTATGTGTCCTAATACAGCAGCCAAGACAGCTGACCTTATTACCTGGAAGGAGCACTGTGAAATCCCTGTCCCAGACGGTGCCATACTATCTGAGCTACAGCACAGATGCCAACAGAACTGACCAAACCCACAGTACATCGTGGAAATCATTTGAGAGTACGGCCAAAAGGTGTACCATCTTGTTGCACAACCCTGGGCTCAATGCCATTCAGCAAGTATGGGAGTGCATAAAACGTCAGAGATTTTCATTCTGGTATAGAATCACTCAGGCAGACTTGCAGCAAAGACTGGAAAAAAACAAGAATTTGGTTTGGGCGTTTGCAGTGTAATTTTCTCGAGATTTTAAGGACGAGTTTTGTTCATCGGATAACATTCAGGAACCTTTGGCACCTAACATTATCAAATTAAGACAAAAATAACGAGGATATAGACTTATATGGGGATAATGATAATGAAAATGGATAAAAGTTACTTTGAGAGTTACTCTTTTGTTTCCACTTTTACCTTTCCTCATCTAGAAATCTTATTTTCACTACTTCCATCAAAAGTCTTCACTTGTGGTCTGCTCCCACTGCAAGATCCTGATTCACAGAAGTCTAGTTTAATCGTTATTAAACAACAGCATATCCTTTTCTATAATTTCAAATAACTAAAATAGCGATTTTTATTCCATGTTTTTTTTTTTTTTTTTTTTTTAAATTCATGAATGTTCAGTAAAATCAATGGAGTAGTGGATTATAAAATTTCTGATATAGCCGACGCCCTTCGACTATGAGTTACTGGTATTATTCAGATATATATATATATATATATATACTGTATATATATATATATATATATATATATATATATATATATATATATATACGTACATATATGTGTGTATATATGTACATAATATATACACACATATATATATATATACATACATATATATATATATATATATATATAATATATATAAAATAAATTTTGGGTATGAAATAGTCAAATTAACTGGAAACTGAAAAATTTAGTAATTTCAAATCCACAAAAGAAATAGATAAAACCGAGAATACATACTCACTGGTAACCATTAAACAAATTAATCCCGGGTACAGGAACAACAAAACTGACACGGAGGCACACAATTAAAATAATCAAGAGGAAGTAGTATGCTATAGAGAAGCACTGTGAGGTAGAATATTTTGCCATTGATCATTTATTAAGGAAGACAAAGTTAGAAAACTTACGTTATGTTACATTCATTTTGCAAGAATAAGCAGGTATAGACCGGACCCGGAACTTTAGTGATAATATGAAGCAACCGAAAATCCAAAATAGCGATGGTTTTTGCAGAGTAAGACTTGGTGCATATTATATTTCAAGTTAAATGAAACGTGAATTGGACCATGCAATTGTATTATATAATTAATATTCTCATTTGATGCATCTTTCCTTATTGTACTCTAGTTACAGACGTGGCTTACCGAAATGATGAGAGAGAGAGAGAGAGAGAGAGAGAGAGAGAGAGAGAGAGAGAGAGAGAGAGAGAGAGAGAGAGAGAGAGAGTAATGTAGGTGCTAAGTGTGCGAGATAATTTAAGAATTCTATATACTACTGTTATTACTGTATTAAACTAGCAACGTCTGAGTCTTCATTCATTAACAATATGGGTGGGGTGTCTAGTAAAGTAAGTCGTCCTATAGTATCAATTGGTGGGAGGGCATTCAGTAACGATGTTTTCTAGCCTCTACGAACCTTCTAGATTTACATATTATGCTTCCCCTTTAAAAATCTTTAATGTACTCTAATATTTTCCTTAATTTAATAGATATCACGGGATACTTTTCCAATTAGATTTTAGTTTCCAATAGCTCTTTCAAAAATTATTCCATATCCGATGCTTTGGTGGTATTTTATCGATGAAAATCAATTACTGTAAATACGATTCTAAAATGCTGAATTCCGTCAGTTTATATATATATATGTATATATATATATATATATATATATATATATATATATATATATTTAGTTTCTCACTGCTCTGCTTAGGTATAAAAAGAAAAGAACAACATCGGCCAAAAGAATTGATTTTTCCTTTTGACATCTGTAATGCCAACTGTTACTCAGACTAGCAAATTGGTGTGAAAAACTTACATTTTGTCTTTAAAAGATATATTTGTTTCAATATATCAAAATTTAGGTCTTGAAAACTGGTTTCATAAAAAAAAAAAAAAAATATACTATTTCACTTCGTTCATAGCGGTCTTGATTCAATGGAACTAGCCTACTTTGTTGAATATGAAGAGCCAGATCAATTGATAAGGTTATGCAAGGAATGTAAAGCTTAAGAGAGCATAGTAAGAATGAGGGGAAAGAGAAATGTTTTACTTACTTGAAAATGATTTTAAAAATTATCTTTCTTTTCTTCAAATCTTGTCATCTAATCGAAGAGACTTTAAAATGCCTGAAAACTATAACATTATGCGGTAAACGATCCATGGAAACCTTGAACTATTACAAATGCCTCATTATCTTAAATTTGTTTTGTACAATTTTCAAGCCGTATATTCATATCTTCTATTACCATAGGTTTGAACGATCTTTTTTCAAATCTCTTAATAAGTATTTGGTATAGTTTTGTATCTATGATATCCATATCCTACATTAATAGAGGTTAACGTGATTTTTCATATATTTAACTTTTCAAAACATATATGTAATGAGATATTCTGAAATACCGATTTTGAGTCTCAAAAATTTGGCAAAGATTACTTTCAATATAATATCTTATTTTGTAATTACAATTACACATATATGGAAGTATATTAATTGAAGATTTTCAATGATTAGATAAATAATGATCATCCTAGGGAGAAAAATAATTGCATTTATCATAGTTCACATTAAAAAAAAATCGAAGGAGACATAACATACGACCTCAGAAAAAATAAAATTTGTCCACCAGAACTGTCTACATGACCCTATTATGCAGTTATGGCTCTTGTTATATCATTCACGAAGAGCTTAATGGTCATAATGAAATTATAGCTTGTAATTTGACAACTTGCACACAGTATACCATAGATCCGAATTCCTAGATAAAATTTGCATGTGACAACCTACTTACAACTCACTAGGTTGATGGATATACATACATACTCACACATATATGAATGTAACTTATTCTTTATGTTCTTATAAACGTCACAATATATATATATATATATATATATATATATACATATATATATATATATATATATATATATATATATACACAGTATATATATGTATGTATATATATGTATATATATATATATATATATATATATATATATATATATATATATATATATATATATATGTATATATATAAGCATAAGCTTCATTCAAAAATACTCAAACAACTCTAAAATAGTTAAATTTTCAACAAGCGATAGCGCGAGACAACAGCCATAAGTCATGACAACTCTATCAAAGGCAATATTCAAATTTCACTGTATTCTCGATACTTTCAATAGCACTCTATAACGAATAGGTTGTACTTATATATTTTTTCTATTCAATTTACTGTAATATTTCATCACCTAGATAAGAAAAGAAAACCTTTAGTTTCATCACACTATCATAAATTATCTATCACGTTTCCTAATATTCTATTGGATACAAAAATATAGACAAACAAATAAATTCCTTTGGTAATGAATAAAGGTAGCGCGAGTGTCAAATGCCATACCAAAAGGCTCCACAGAGATATCACAGAGGACCACATCATCATGGAAAATATCTTCCTTAAAGTTTGCCAAAGGTAACTCCCGAAGAAGGGGACGTGATCGATGTTTACAAAAGTTGTATATTTTGGTGGTGCTATGGTCGTTCTTCAACCAACCATTTGTCAACCAATTTATAAATACTTCGAAAATTAGAATACCTACTATAGGAATTACATTAATGTTAATCGACAAAAAAAAAAAAAAAAAAAAAAAAAAAAAAAAAAAAAAAAAAAAAAACCATCTTATCCACTAATGGAGCATATTCCAAGTCAAAATGTATCAGAAATTTAGGAAAGTTTAGATACATTTTAGAATGATGCAAATATTTGCCAAGAAAATCTTGTATACCAGTATAAGTTCTTATAACTGCAATGGAAACATAAATAATGTTAACTATCAAATCAAAACCCCTTTGTATTACTGATGCAATTTACCAGACAATTCTATCTTTTCCTGCTGCTGCTGCATAGTCAGATGTAAAACACATAATTCCCTGACACGTTTAAACCTTTTACCCCCAGGCTCTTTGGAAATTTCCAACCCTTAACCCCCAAGGGGTTATTTTCCCCTGCACATTTTGCAGTATATATTTTTTAAATTGCTCTAACGGCCTTAATTTTTGTCATAGAGAGGTCAGGTTGGTCTCATTCTCTTGGAAAATGCCTGAATTTTCTCAAAAAAGTATAAAAAATATGAAAAAAAAAAATTATAGCATTTTTTTGCAAGGACGTACCGGTACGTCCATGTGGGTAAAGGGATGAGTTTTGTGAAACGTACCAGTATGTCCTTTGGGGGTAAAAGGGTTAAGGATACCAACAAAGGTTCAAAAGTGTCAACAGAGCAGCAATTAGGGATCAAACTAACCACTAGTACGTTAAGGCTTTCGAACATACTCATTCTATGATATACCAAACTTGATGCCTCTTGTCAAAGACTCCACAGAAGCAGAAAATGACATTGGGTTTTCATCAGTTATTATTAATACTAGCAGAGCTACATTTCTAATTTACAAACTCTACAAACCAAGGGATCCCACAGGTAAAGCAGCCCAATATGGAAAGGAAATAAATAAGTGACAAATAAGCTACAAATTAGAAATTACAAAAATATAAAATATATTACGTTCAGTAACAAAGTCATATATAAACTGAGACGCGACTTTCTTACAAGTACAGTATTTCCAACAAGTTTGAACTTGGTGATACGACATAAAATGCCCCCCCCCCCCCCCCAAAAAAAAAAAAAAAACATTATATGCAACAAAGACCAAAATTTCAATTTCCCTTACATCAAAGTCATAAGGGAATGCAATGATTATTTCTAAATCTTGTCATTACAAAATCAGTAATTAAGCGTCCGCTAAAATGTCCTTGTTCTACTGTTAGGAATATGCCTATTTTTTCAGGCTTCTAATCCTACAAGTGACCATTACTGATAAAGTGTAGTCAAATAACTGAGTATTTCATTACCATGAATTATTGAGTTATGGTTTCCTAATCGTTGTACAAATACTTGAGAAGTGAAATTGCCTTTAACATATATCAAATTCCTTCAGATGATAACGAAATTATTTCATAATTCAATGTTCAACAGAAACAGAGGCTTGCATTGAGTGTTAATCTACAAGAAAACTATTTCGCACATTTATTCTTGGGCCAATAGGGAAAAGTTCTTAATTACTTTATCATGTTCGAACTAGAGAAAAATTTGTCTGACATAGTCGATCCTTTTCGGAACCCAGAAATTCATTGCCAAAACCCTCGGATATTCTTTGTAATTGAAAGTTTTTTTGGAATTCCACAGAAATAAGAAAAAAAATTCGAAATTGTAAGCCAAAAACCAGTTTGATAAGGAAAACAGCCAACGCGGTTCAAAAATAACAAGAACAACTCTGTAAAAATGTGGGCGAGTGTAAGTTGTTGGGTAAAAGAATGGGTTTTCAGTGGATTGTCACGACTTTAGCAGGGTTACAGAATAAAAGCAAACTTTACTACAATGTATAAGTAAATCCAATGATGTGCGCTTATTATCCAAGGTAGCTAAGATTCACCAAGCCTTATTTACACCTTATTTCCAGGTACCCTATCATGTACATAAATAGTAATTTAATTCTTCAATTTTTATTATTCTTATCATTATTACTAGCTAAGCTGCAACCCTAGTTGGAAAAGCAAGATGCTACAAGACCAAGGGCTCCAACAGGGAAAAATAGCCCAGTGAGGAAAGGAAATAAACTTTATCGTATTAGTAATGAACAATTTAAAAAAAAAAAAAATTTAATAACATTAATACCATTAAAACAGATATTTCATATATAAACTATAAAAAAAATTCATGTCAGCCTGTTCAACATAAAAACATTTTCTGCAAATTTGAACTTTTGAAGGTCTACCGATTCAACTACCCAAGTAGGAAGATCATTCCACAACTTGATCACAGATGGAATAAAACCTCCTGAGTACTGTGTAGTATTGAGCCCCATGATGGAGAAGGCCTGACTATTAGAATTAACTGCATGCTTAGTATTACGAACAGGATGGAACTGTCCTGGTAGATCTGAATATAAAGGTGGTCAGAATTATAAAAAAAATCTTATGAACATGCATAATGAACCAATTGAACGACGGTGCCAGAGATTAATATCTAGATCACGAATAAGAAATTTAATAGACTGTAAGTTCCTGTATAACAAATTAAGATGAGAATCAGCAGCTGAAGACCAGACAGGAGATCAATACTCAAAACAAGGTAGAATGAAAGAATTAAAACACTTCTTCATATAGATTGATCACCAAAATCTTAAGACTTTCTCAATAAGCCAATTTTTTGTGCAATTGAAGAAGACACAGACTTAATGTGTTTTTCAAAAGTAAATTTGCTGTTGAGAATCACTCCTAAATTTTAAAGGAGTCATACAAAGTTAAAGAAACATTATCAATGCTGAGATCCGGACGTTGAGGAGCCACTGCTTATGACCTACAGTACTTACATTCATATTTTGAGTTTTGTTGGGATTCAACTTCATACCCCATAATTTGCATCTTGCACTAAATTTAGCTAGATCTCTATTAAGGGATTCAGCAACCCCAGATCTACATTCAGGGGATAGAATTGATGCAAAGAAAAAAGCATCATCTGCATATGCAACAAGCTTGTTTTCTAGACCATACAACATATCATGTGTATATAGTATGAAAAGTAATGGGCCAAGAACACTACCCTGAGGAACACCAGATATCACATTCCTATACCCACAATGGTGCCCATCAACAACAACTCTATGCGATTTATTACTTAAAAATTCAATAATGATGTTAAGAAACTGTACTTTATGGGACACTTGATAAAGCTGCACTTGCAAGTTATCAATGTGGGACTTGAGAAGACACATTATGAACAGTTTAATGTTAAATATCTTCATATCCTATGGAACTGTTGGTTTTGTTGCCGGTTATTCCAATAAAGAACCGTGACTTCTTGCGAGGATCATTCTCTATCGTTTCCTGTAGACTTTAACTGTTTTTTGTCGTAATATTATTTCTCTATTAAGAAGCGTATTTTCTTGCCATGAACTTCACCGCGATGCCAGTAACCGTTTCTGTTATTTCCATGAATAATAACAACACACTACTCCAGTACCCTCAAACAACAGTCATTTAATGATGCACTGCCTGGCGTAAAATGTCAGACCATCACAAGAGCAAACTTGTTATGCCTAAAGGTGGTCAGGAAATTTCCTTTAAACATCCGAAATACTATATTTCATTTACGGTTCAGGTAAGGATAACTGTCAGATTTGACTTCAGTTTCTTGTAATCAGATGAAAAAAAATCGTACCTGTAGGCTACTCGGTCTTTTAACAGAGTGCATTTGCACTCATCTGCAAGGGTGCCCTTATAGCTTGGAAAAGTTTCCTACTAGCTGATTGATTGAAAGTATTTTGTCCGAATAGCATAATTGTTTTCAAAATAATTACCAAGTAATGTGAATTGAAGCTTATATACTAACTTAAATTTCTCCCTCAGATAGATGTTTTTGCCTAGCATTCGCACGGTGGCAGATCGATCCCCACCTGAGGCCGTGAGTTTAAGCTGTTTACTGGGGAGGCCACTTCTGAGGTTAAACAACACAGTGGAGGGTTGGGCTTGCCTGGCTGACGTTCTGATGAACATCTACTTTGATGAAACTTGAACTGAAATCAGATTTTAAAGTGTTATGATGAGACTAAATTTAATAACAACACTTGCCAAAGTCAACGACAGGAGCTTGTTTTCGATGCACGCTGCATAATTTTGCAAGTTTTCACATATTTTAACAGAAAATGGTATAAATTACAGTAAGCATAAAAAACATACTATTATAATCTTTATTTAAATACCAAGATCTACTAAAAACATGGAATTAATAAATCTCGCTATTGGCGAAAACTTGCAGGGGGGAGGGGAGGTAAAACGAACAGCCAGCGGTACCCTAGCGGGAAAACAACTCCAGCTGACCGGATAGTAGCAGTTTTTCGTAATAATATAGTTCGCCCTACCTTTTTTTCAGTTGATGAGTCTTTCTTTATATCCTTTTGTAACATTTTGCTTAATGTTTTTCAAAATTTCCATTCCTTACATAATATCTGCCTTTCTTCCATATCCCTTCATTCGTTTCTGTGAGGTCTTGATATCTATCTGCGCTACTATTCCTTATCCTCTTTGGGAAGTGTTTGCTTGAAGGGAAGCATATGCCAATCTCATTAAGATATTATAGATGAGGAATAAAAATACTATGTTTAATTTCATTTGTTGTATTGTGAGCCACTAAACAGGTTTACAGAATAGGCTATACTTGCTACACAGCATACAATTTATATTATCATTATCATTTATTTACTTATTGACATAACGTACAAAACATATTTTACAAACATAAAGAAAAATAAAGATCTCATTAAGTATAAATACTACCTATTAATGACCATCTTATATAAATAAAAATTTTTTTACAATGTTCAAAAACAAAATACACATAATAACTCTTGAAATAAGCAAAATATATAGCACCATTAAATTGTTCAAATATTTATGTAATGGTGGTTACATAATAATAACAATAATAATAATAATAATAATAATAATAATAATAACAATAATAATAATAATAATAAATTAAAGAATGTTATTCATATAATTCCCCAATATCAAATGGAGCTAGTTTTATTTATATACACAGCATCACTTATGCTCTCATTAGACTATATTAATTATGAATTGATCAAGCAATTGGTCAAGATAGTTTCAGTTTTCCTTACATGCCTCATAGCATTTTGCCCGTGCTATAGGGTTATATGAATAATTTCTTTTTGTGTAATTTTTTTTCAAAAAATTTCAAACAATGATTACTATTAGGATTCTTTTTTTTTTTTAAATTTGTTTTTACTTCGGCCCAAATTAGTTCGATTGGATTGAGGATGTAGTGATAGGGTGGCAGTCTGGGCACTTTATGGCCGTGATTAGCAACTATTTGATCTATTTCATATATCTCACTTTGCTTATGAAGCTTGCATATCTCGGCAGTTCAAGTTGATCCACTTTATTTGACTCTAACCACTGAAGCATTTAGCACTTTTCGATTCTATTGGTTGGAACTTTGTGAAATATTCTAGAATGATATGGGGCATTATCCACAATAATAAGTGATTAATTATTGATGTTGAGAAGAAGCTCATTTTCAAGCCAAATTTAAATGTTTCACAATCCATGGATTCATGATAATCACCCTTTGTTCCATTTTCACTTAAACATAAATAAGGGTGTGTCCACACCAGTGACAAAACACAGTGAGAACATTAATTCAAGACTGACAAGTGGGGAAACAAGTTGTTAAGTCGTAGAGAAACATCATAGTAGACATGTTGGTAAGGATTTGTTTGTCGGTATGTTGGCAATCCTGGTGTGCACAAGATGTTGTCAGAGACCTCTCACTAACAAATTATTTAAATAGATAGGATTCATAATTAGAAAAATTTACCTAGTATTTCATAATTCTCTTTACCTTATTGTTGTCGTTGAGACCTGTAATCAATGCATCACAAACTTCTGGAACAGTGATACACTGCTTGGTTGGAAATCTTGAACGTATTTCCAAGGGTGGTGTAGGAGTCTCCTGTGGCTAAAAATCGTATAGTGTTACAGCAATCCGGTCTTTGGCTGGTATTGATTGTTGATATTTTGTGTCTTGCTTTCTAATACTGTTACCAGTCACTTACATCAAGTACTCAAAATGACATCTTGAGATACTCCTGAAGTTTTTGATGACAAATTCGTCCTCGATCAACATGTTTACCAGAGTTTGGTGAGCTTCGCCTTTTGTATAATAATGATGGTTTTGTCCATACTCCACGATTTCTTCTTCTCCGATGGGCATATAAAACAACAAATGAAGCAGCTGCCAGCAAAGCATCCTCACACGACGAAATGTCTGCCACTTCTAGAGACACGGTGTGTACAGTTTCACCAAGTCAACTCTTATTGCCGACATGTTTCTCAACATTGTGACAGATATGCCCCCATACATATGAAGAGATTTTTATCCGAATGTCTCCTACCGAGTCCTCCACAATATTTGCAATTGGTCTCCAAGCAACATGTCACTAGTGTGGACGCTGGATCTGTAAAATCTTGACTCCCTATGCATGTATGATTATAAATCTAGCTACTTTCCCATATTTTAGCTTAGGTTCTACTATTCCACATTCATTTGACCAACACTGTTCTATACTAAGATTTTGGTTACCCACATCTAGTCTAGATATACTTCTAGTCT
>NC_090725.1:8311948-8321948 GCF_036898095.1 Palaemon carinicauda | reverse complement strand
TTTACAGACAACACTGGTATTTCTAGGCGCCCAAGGGGTCACATAAGGGTGACAATAATTATGTTACAATCAACGACTTTTGTTGATAAGGTTGGCATTGGTATAAAAAATAGATAACATACTAATGGAATGATAATAGATTTTACATTAGCTTGTTATATTCAAAATTTTACGTGGAGTCCAATAACGGTTGTAGTATCGAAGAAAACGTTAATAGGGCATCCGTCTTCATTTGTATGTGCGTTGCTTGCTGCACATGCATTGTATGGCTTCCCTCCCTGGCGCAGACATACATTTCAAAGAGGGTGACCTCCCCCAAAAAATCGTACTTTTGGCGGGTCGCCTTGCAGGAGATAGGCAGGTTTAAGATGGTCAGTGGTGATTCAATCCTCTTTACCCAGCGTTGAGGAGGAAAGCTTTTAGAGTATGATGGATAATGAGTAATGGGCCACTGGCTTGCAAACGTTGGTACAGATGAAGACATGTGTTGCGGTGTGTAGGTCTTTTGGTATGTGCTGCTTTGATGGGGGCTTGTAAGTCTGATGACAGGGTGTAAATGTCCCCACAATATGATGTACATATTGGAAATCCTTGGAGGTTGTAGCAGGCAGATAAAATTCCACAGGAACAACTTCAGCCGGTGAGACATCCACGGTGTCCTTAGGAATGGTTCTCAGTCCGAGGAGGACCCTGGAAAGCTGTGGAAACCAACTGGAATTGTTGCTGCAGGACATCAAAGCTGCTTTGAGGGTATGATGTAAATGTTTCACCATTCATTTGGCTGCAGGGTTGTAGGGTGATGGCAAGAAGATGGCCTAATGATGCCCATAACTGAGAGGTGAAAGTGACACCCCTGTTGGAAGTGATATACTCTGGGATGTTGAATCTAGCTATCCATCTGGAAAGTAATGCAAAAATACATGAGGTAGATGTTGCATCTTGTATGGAAATGGCTTCAACCCAACAAGTGGAGTGATCGATGACTGTGAGGAGGTAAAGGCGTCCTTGTGATGTGGGCAGGGGGCCAACCACATCAACACGAATGTGAGCAAAACGATGATGGGGATGATGGAAAGTATCTACACCTGAATCCATGTATTGATGCACTTTTGAAATTTGACATAAAATACACATGCAGACCCAATTCTTGGCATCTTTAGTAATACCCTGTCATATGAACTTCACTTCAGTAGATGTACAGCTGATTGGTGCAAGAGATGTTAAAGAGGCTATAAATCAATTGAAATACCTGTTATCGCATGGGGAAAGGTATCTATATGTGTGGCCTACCAGTATTGACGTCACAGGAAAGGGTGGCATTGGAGTCATCATGGGCTACGTTCTCCCAATGGAGAGACGTGTAGGATATGCTGCAGATTTGGTACTCAGGCTCTTTTCGTTGGGCTTCCGCCAAAGCCTTATAATCCAATTCCACTTGTATGATAGTCAATGGTGTTCTGGAAAGGGCATTGGCAACGGGAGCCAGTTTACCATTGATGTGTTGAATGGTACAGTTGTATTCATAAACGGCAGAAAGATGTTAGCGCTGATGGTCGGACCAAGCATTGGGCTATCGAGTGAAGGTGTGCATAAGGGGCATGTGGTTTGTGCTCTCTATAAGTGGCGGAAGTGACACAGAGACAAATACACCACCAGTGATTCACAGTTGAAGGTAGAGTACCTGGATTCTGCCTTCGAACATTTCTATTGAAGAAGACCAATGGACGAGGTGATCCGTTGATCATTTGTTCGAGTACCACCTCAACGGTGATGTCACTGGCATCGTTGTAGAGTAGGAGGGGTGCCAACTCCAAATAGGTGAGAGCCACGTACTGTAGGGACCCTACTTCATGTTCTTTGGCTTGTCCTTGAGGGAGTCGTAGAAGTGGGCAAGGTGGTGGCAATGCTGTGTCAAAGAGGGTTGTGATGGCAGTCTTGGGGATGTCTTCTGCGATCATGGGCACCTGATAATACCCCTTTAGGAGGTTAAGGGTTGAGAATACTTTAGCACCGTGAAAGTAGGTGGTTATGTCATCAATGTTGGGAAGAGGTAATGGTCTGGTTTTGTCGGCATATTCAGATGCCTGTAATCCTCAAAAGGGTATAAGGATCCATCCTTCTATAGGACGATGTACAAGGGTGATGACCATGGGCTTGAGGCCTTTTGACAAACGAAGTCCCATTTCTTCCATTTCAGCAAATGTGTGTTTAGCAGCTGGCAAAAGGTCTAGTGGCTAGCATCTAAACCTTGCAAATAAAAGGGGCACCTTTATCTTGCTTTGGTGAAAGATACCAAGCTTGGCAGGTACCCTGGGCGTCTTCGAAGTTCTGGCTGAAAGACGTAGGCATATAAAGTGATGAGGTGGGTGTAGGAGTCCGTGGGTGCACTGATTGGGAGAGCGAGGTTGGAGGGAGCAGGTGATAAAGGAGTCGACGAAAAGAGCTGGCATTGACTAAGTTTCGATATGAGATGTCAACCAAAAGATTGAAATGGGAAAGGAAATCTGCATTGACGAGAAGCAGTGTAACACCAGCAACGAGGAATTTCTACCGGTAATTGGCGTCCACAAAATGACAGTGTCAGCGTGTCGGAACCGTGGGGGGAAGGGGATAGCAGACCAGTTGGCTGTCACCAAGCAAACATTAATAGTCATGGAATGACGGTAAACAATGCAAAAGAGACCGACGGGCACAAGTATGTGCTAGAATGCGCACTTTAGATTTCGAATCATGCAAAATGATAATAGTTAAAGGGTGGCTCCAATCACATACGATGGCCTATTTACATGTTTTTTTACTCAATTGTATGTAGATGGTTTAAAGATATGGTCTTCCTGGCTTTTTAATCATTGGTACTTTTACTGGTTTGTTGAATAATCAGAATAGGTTTTCCTTAGCAGCATAAGTTGTGTATATCTCTAAGAAGCAGGATTTTATAGGCGGCAATGATCTAGGTAGGTTTAAGATTGCAAACAGAATGAGTATTTTCCTTATTTTATCTTTTTCATGCTATTGCACATGTCTCAAAAAATGCTCTCCTGGAAGTTGAAAGAAAACTCCACACTATAGGTATTTCTTATTTTCTTCTTGACTGGATCTTACAATCTTTTTAATAGATTGGTTTCAAAGTTTAGTACACTTACAACACATTTAATGTTCTATGCGCGTGCTGATGAAGTCACAGTTGGATTGTGCTCAGATCATTGGTATTGTTATCTTTTTTTTTTTTTTTTAAATAGTCAGGTGTATAATTTCTTGCCTATATGAATGTTGTTCATATCAATTTTCCAAAGAACAAATATCAGAAGGAATGTTACAAAAGATATACATAAAACCAACACAAAATTCCTGAACAGAACTATTCATAATCAAGTTCTAGAGTCTAAAGTTTATAGCCTTCGAAACCTAATAACGAAAAACAATCTAAAACACTAAGGATTAGACCCGTAAGGAAAAAATTTGCATATCCCTTTCATGCCCCGTCGGGGTCGGGGGAAGCTGACCCCATTCACATGTAGGAAAATACACTGCAAAACTGAGAAAGCATCTCTCATGGTCTCATTTTAACTATTTTGTACAACAAAATTGAAGGAAAGCAGCTATAAATATCTATACAAATGATTCCAAAAATTTTATCAACTTCCGGACAATTGCTACCCGTTATCCACAAAAGCCTTTCACCAGCATAACTCCACCTTGAACATATGCAAGGAGATCCTACTTTTTCCAATTTTAGGAAATACGATACAAGTAGGAAACAGATACTGTATAAGGAAAAAACATACTTATCCAAGAAAATCCTAAGTCAACATTTTAACAAGTACCAATACTAAAAAAATCAACTCGACTTTGGCTTCAAACACAACGCAAACATTAAATGTCAAATAAAAATACTCGGGAAGAAAGTTTTATATAACCATTTCACTTTCAAAAGGGGTCTATTCTTTCTTACACCACCCTCACACTTCTATCCATTTATTTTCCACCAGGATCCAAATACTGGAATATGGTTAATCTTTCTTCTACCTTCAAATAAAAAGAAATATCCTAATCTATAATCATCCATTATATGTACTCTTTAATATTCACCTTCACTATGGGGAAACTACTGAATGGAAATCGTTTTGGCTCCTTATAATTTTATGACGTTTTCTCGTGGGAAGATGAGATGAACTCTGGGTTATGGGTCTACTTCAGCATGAATAATTAAAGACTATGGGGTTAAAAAGTTCCCTATTTCATTAAGAATTAGTTTTCCGCCTGACCAAGAATCTCTCTCTCTCTCTCTCTCTCTCTCTCTCTCTCTCTCTCTCTCTCTCTCTCTCTCTCTCTCTCTCTCTCTCTCTCTCTCTCTCTCGTTTTTTTTGGGGGATATCAGGTCAGGGATAACGAATCCACATCCTGATCTTGATATTAATCTCTGACATTGTCGTTCATTTAGGTCTATATACATGATGCTTAGGATTTTTCATAATTCTGACCATCATTTTGATTTAAATCTTCCTAGACTGTACCATCATGTACGTAGTACTAGGTATGTACTTAATTCTATCAGTCTTGCCTTCTTCATCATAAGGCTCAATAACTAGAAAGTATTCTCGAAGTTTTACTCCGGGTGTGACCAGATTGCGGAATTATCTCTCTAATCTCGCAATTGAATCGGTGGAACTTCAGAACTTTAAACATGCAGCAAAGTTTTTTTCTTGAGCATGTTGACATAAGTCTCTTAGTTTTATATATGACAGACCTATTTCAACACTGTTGTTGATCTTAATATATCTAATATTCTTAATTTACTACTTCTCATGAATAGAGTATTTTCTTATTTCCTTTCCTTACTGGGGTATTTTCCTTGTTAAAGCCTATGGTTGTGGCTTAGCCAGTAATAATAATAATAATAATAATAATAATAATAATCATCTACTCTTACACCTATTGAGGCAAAGGGCCTCGGTTAGATTTCGCCAGTCGTCTCTATCTTGAGCTTTTAATTCAATAATTCTCCATTCATCATCTCCTACTTCGCGCTTCATAGTCCTAAGCCATGTAGACCTGGGTCTTCCAACTCTTCTAGACCCTTGTGGAACCCAGCTGAACGTTTGGTGAACTAGCCTAATCTCTCTTGGGGGTGCAAAGAGCAAGCCCAAACGATCTCCATCTACCGCTCATTAAGATCTGATCCACATATGGTACTCGAGTAATCTCTCTTATAGCCATTTAACTTCCAATATCCTTCTGAGGGTTTTGTTCTCAAATCTACTAAGCCTATTGGAGATTCTTTCATTGTCATACCATGACTCTGTCCATAGAGTAACACTGATCTCACTAAACTGATATATATTCTGATTTTTTATATGTAATTTCAGGCGATTTCATTTCCAAATTTTACTTAACCTAACCATTGTCGGATTAGCTTTCTTCAATCTTTCACTAAACTCTAATTCCAAGGAGCCGATATTGGAGATCATAACTCCTAAATACTTGAATGATTCTACCTCATTAATCCTTTCTCCTTCCAATGATATTTTATCTTCCATTGCATACACCGTTCTCATCATCTTTGTCTTTCTTCTATTTATCTTTAGCCCAACCTCATGTGATATTTCATGCATTCTGGTAAGCAAGCATTGCAAATCCTTTGGTGTTCTTCTAACAAGGACAGCATCATCAGCATACTCTAGGTCTGGTAAATTCCTATCACCAATCCACTCCAATCCTTCTCCATCATCTCTGTATGTTCTATGAATTACAAAATCCATGAGGAGGATAAACAACATAGGTGACAACACATTTCCTTGGAGTACTCGGCTGTTCACTGGAAATTAATTTGATAAGATTACACTAACATTACCTTTGCACTTGCTATGCTCATGAACACTTAATAAAATTTACATATATAAGAGGAGTTCCATAATAACACAGGACCCTCCACAAAACTGACCAGTACACACTATGAAAGGGTTTTTTAGTCCACAAATGCCATCAAAAGGGAATTTCTATATTCTACGCATTGCTGTACAACATGTTTCAAAATGAAAATTTGGTCAGTGCAGCTTCTACCTTTTCTAAATCCTGCTTGTTCATTTCTCAGCTTTTCATCAATCTTTCTCTACAGTCTCTTTAGAATAAGGATACTATGAATTTTTAATAACAACTGACCTAAGTGTTATGCCTCTGTAAGTATTGCAATAAATCAAGTCTCCTAATAATAATAATAATAATAATAATAATAATAATAATAATAATTATAATAATAATAACAATAATAATAATAATTATTATTATCATTATTATTATTATTATCATTATTATTATTATTATTATTATTATTATTATTATTATTATTATTATTATTATTACTAGTATTATAATAATAATGATAATCAATATATTTGCATTGACAAAATCTCTAACTTATACAACTTGACTGTAAATTTACTTTTAAGAAACATCGAGATAAATATAAAAGAGCGATGCAAAGCCAATTACCTTTATTACGAGCAAATATGATCCTTTCTTTTGACAATGAAACCAATGAAAAAAAAAAAAATATATTAAACAAAAATCCCAAATGTCCAATAAACTTTTCAGGAATTAATTCATCACCCGTTAAGATATTAAAGTTCATTTTGCATAAGGATTATTAAGTTAGGAGAGAGAGAGAGAGAGAGAGAGAGAGAGAGAGAGAGAGAGAGAGAGAGAGAGAGAGAGAGAGAGAGAGAGAGAGAGAGAGACTGTGGACGTGGGTTTTAATGTAATGAACATCTCATGGGGGACATCAATTGAAGTCAAAATGAGCATTGTTGAACATATGTCATTCCACCTCTCCACTCTAATTAGTCAGAGGGCAATTAAGAGATGAGAGATCCTACATCTCATGGAATAGAAGTATCGAGGAGACTAAAATAGGATTGACATTGGATATTTTAATCAGACAAAGGTCTGCTATTTTGTAAAATTGGGAATAAATAAAATCCTTACTGTATATGACACGCAAAGTTTTTTGAAAATTAATATAAATCAAAATATATAAGGAAATGACACCGTTAAGAACTTCTTGTTCTCAATAAAAAGACAATTAATTCTAAAATAGCGAGGAAATATAAGTGTGACCTTAAAGTAAAAACCAATTATATTTACAATGGGATAAAATAATTCTATTCGAAAAAAAAAGCATGTTACAATATCTTCCATATATCTATAAATAAATCAATTCGAATAGCTCATTCTATTTCGACAAAATACTTAACATTACTTTCATCTCACCGTTGTTGCTAGTATAACGAGGATTTGCTATCATACAAACTTTTGCAAAATAATATTTGAAGGAATTTTAATACATTTACAAACGTACTCAATTTCTTCTCGGATTTCGTTCACGCTTTTCAATAAAAACCTTAAACTTGATTGAGAAATGAATGAGGAACCTCATTCCCCGTAGCGGGACTCGACCTTACTTCCGAAAGGTTAGTCTGAAACTGTCGAAATAAGCCATATTTCAAGATACACTACTAATCACTTTCAACTTGTATACCTTTGGATTGAGCGATTTGGAGTTTTCTGGCAACGTGACATGGGTTATTGACGCCGATATCGTTTGTTATTAATAAAGAATAAAAGAATAATCAATCTAAAACCATAAAAGCAAAGATTTTCTTATAAAAGTTAAATAGATTTTGACTTATTATTTTCAGTTGGGCAGGAATAGTCCAATCATCACCATAGTAAACGTGATTAAGCGTTTTTTGTTTTAAATGTATGAATATCACCTGTTGGTCACATTGTCCAGATACTAATTTACTTTTCATTGCTACCATTATGTACCAATTTCTCAATTTCCCCCATATCAAGGACAAACTTACACTATAAGTAATAATCATATGCATAACATCCAAATGGACTAGCGGCGTAGATGGAAGTACTATCTTCAATACATACATAAATATAACGTTAATATATACAGTACATACATTACACAAACACAGAGACACACACACGCACACACACACACACACACATATATATATATATATATATATATATATATATATACATATATATATATATATATATATATATATATATATATATATATATATATATAGTTGGAGCGGAATATGAGGCGAACTT
The DNA here is from genome assembly GCF_036898095.1 of Palaemon carinicauda. Taxonomy (NCBI): domain Eukaryota; kingdom Metazoa; phylum Arthropoda; class Malacostraca; order Decapoda; family Palaemonidae; genus Palaemon; species Palaemon carinicauda. The sequence goes on along the minus strand of NC_090725.1, from coordinate 8,313,818 downwards.
CCCTGGCAATTACATGCCGATCCTCATTGCAGGATCACTTCTCCTTTGCGGAATCTCTTGACCACGAATTTTTCTATTGAACAACGGCAATCTTTTTGACATCGTGCTTTGCTGTAACAATCTATTTCATAGTTTCATTACTTTGAGGTAAACCTTTCCATGTTAGGATCCTGAGCCTCAAAAGTTGCCAAAGCTTGCTGTATCTCAGCAAAACCTTTTGACAAGCCCTGCCTTGTGAGAGCCTTAGCCTCTGGGGTGGGGATTTCTTCTTCTATGATCTGCTTCTCCAGTTGTATCAAGTCTCTAGCAGATAACTCCTCTACATGAGATTACAGCAGCTCTGTAACATCATCAACCTCCATATCCAGATCGATTTCCTTACTCAGGGCAACATAGTTTCCTCCAAACACCATTCATATTTGTAATCTTCACCTCCTCCCAGGAATCAGCAATGTTCTTTACAGCATCAAGGATGTTGTAGGACTTCCAGAAGTCCTTCAGAGTTAAGTCCTTCTTTGTTTTAGTTACCTGTAATGCCATAGCAATTGTCCTTCAAAGGTAGTAGGCCTTGAATGAAGCAACTATTCCTTGGTCCATAGGTTGTAAAAGGGCCATTGTATTAGGTGGAAGGTAAACTACCTTGAAATTAGAGTGAAAGTCTCCCAGCTGGGCAGGGTGTGCAGGGGCATTATCCAGCACTAGCAACACCTTAAAGGGGATACCCTTTTTAGTGCAATACCGCTCCACACCAGGCACAAAATGGTTGATAAACCAGTCCTCAAACACTGCAATTGTCACCCATGCCTTCTTATTTGCCTTCCAAATGACTGGGTGTTGACTCATCCAAATGCCCATGAGTGCCCTTGGATTTTCAACCTGATACACCAGCAATTGCTTCAGTTTGAAGTCGCCAGCAGCATTTTCCCCAAGAAGTAAAGTTAGCCTCTCCTTGCTGACTTAATGACCAGGTGCTGACTACTTCTCCTTTGCGATGTACATGTGGTTAGGCACACTTGATAAGTAGAATAACCCCCCTCCCTAAATATCTCAGCTAACGCTTTAGGAAATTCACTTGCTGCTTTCTCATCACCACTAGCAGCTTCACCTTGTACTTTAAGGTTAAGGTAATTGGTCTGAGCCTTAAATCGCATAAACCAACCCCTACTAGCCAAAAACTCTTCACTTTCCTTTTCTTACCCCTATCTTTCTTCAACACTTCAAACAAACTTTTTACCTTCTCCTGAATCATCATAAGGCTCACCAGAATACACCGTTGATTTTGATCTTTACACCATAGCACCAATAATCTTTCAATTTCAATAATTAAACTACTCTGGTACTTGGTTATCACTGTTGATTTCATAGGAGAAGATCTTTTCACATGTTCAACGATGCGCTCTTTATCCTTAAGAATGGTAGCAAGCGACCGGCCAATGTTCGTTGGCGTTTCACTGTTTTTAGATCACTTAATAGTGTCTAATTTCACTTCCATGGCGATGGCCTTTCTTATCTTTGATGTACTACTATCAGAAGAATCTGCCTTACGCTTTAGCGCTATAATGAAGGGCAAAAGGTTAAAATAAATGATCAAACACGTAATATAGAACTGGCGTACATAACCACATCACTGAAACTGAGTGACGCAGCTGACACCGTCTTCCTTGCCCACAACTGAAACAAAGCATATTCACCCGCTGCGTGCTTGAAACTAGTTCGCAATTATTTAGGTCACTTACGACGCTGACATAAGACGGAACGACGCTTAATATTATTTTCTATATTTTTATGGGGCGCGTTCGGAACCTCGAAACAGCGTAAGTCGGGACCGTCCTAACCCAAGGATTCCCTGTGTATATATATATATATGTAT
>NC_090725.1:8296948-8306948 GCF_036898095.1 Palaemon carinicauda | reverse complement strand
CTGGTGGTACACATATATTCTGTCTTAGATCTACTTATTCTCATTCCTCTGTCCTCCAGTACTTGCCTCCATCTTTCCAATTTCATTTCCAGATCTTCCCTGCTCTCTGCGCACAGAACAATATCATCTGCATACAATATGTTCCATGGTACTGCCTCCCTTACCTCTTCTATTAAAACGTCCATCACTATGTTAAAGATAAATGGGCTCAGAGCTGACCCTTGGTGTAATCCTACTCTCACCTCAAAGCCCTCTGTCTCCCCAGTACTGCTCCTCACTCTAGTAAATACATTACGGTACATCTCTTGTATCAGTCGAACGTACTTCTCTGGCACCCTCCTCTCCCTCAGACTCCTCCACACCTCTTGTCTTGGGACTCGGTCATAAGCCTTTTCAAGGTCAATGAATACCACATGCAGGTCTCTTTGCTTTTCCCGGAATTTCTCCATTAGTTGCCTCAGACAAAATACACCATCTGTTGTTCCCCTACCCTTCATGAATCCCATCTGCTCTTTACCTATTTCTACTTCTTCTCTTAGTCTGGCATCTATCATCCTTTCCAGTATCTTCAAAGTGTGGGACATCAATTTAATACCTCTGTAATTCCCACACTCTTGGACATCACCTTTCCCTTTGAAGATTGGGATCAATATACTCCCTCGCCACTCATTTGGTATCTTTTCCTGCTCAAAAATCTTTATCATAAGGTCATACAGTAAATCTACTCCTTCATCTCCTAATGCTTTCCATGCCTCCACAGGAATCATGTCTGGCCCAGTTGCCTTCCCATTCTTCATCTTCCTCAGTGCATTTATTACCTCTTGCCTAGAGAAACTTATTACCATGCCAAAGTTCGCCTGTCCATCCTCTCTTAGTAATCTATCATTTTCTTCATTTAACAGCTGTTCAAAATATTCTTTCCATCTCTTTACAATGTCTTCCTCCTTTCTAAGTACTACACCATCTTGATCTTTAATTTGTTTGATGTGTGTAATATCTTTGGTGCTCTTATTTCTAGTCTTTGATAGCTTGATCATCTTGTTTAATCCTTCCTTTGTCCCCAGCTCATTATACACATCATCATATGCCTTAGCTTTAGCTTGGGCTACTACCTTCTTCACCACCTTGTTTTTCTCTCTGAGCCTCTCTCTGTCATCCCCTGACTGTGACTCTTCCCATCTCTTCTTTGCCTCCTTCTTATCTTTTACAACTTTCTCAATTTCTTCACTCCACCACCAACTCTCCTTTTCTTCCCATATGATACCAGATGTCTCTCCTAGCAACTCCTTTCCATGCCTTCTCATTACTGCTGCATTTCGTGTCCACCATTCTTGAACATCTTCAATTCCTATATCAATATCCTCCAAAACCCTTCTCTTAAACTCTCTCATTTTATCTCCTTCTCATTTTATCTCCTCTCATTTTATCTCCAACTCGTGCATACCTTTGCATCAGATAATCTTAAGGAACCCGTATCACTGATACTGAAAGAGGATATTAAGTAATTCAGATGGTCATAATTAGAAACAGATAAAGTCTATGGTAATCTAACTCCACATTTAAATACCAAGCAAATGCTGTTGAAGAAGCTGAAATAGTCAGTACTCTGCTTTCTTCAAAGGGAATAATTTTTAATCCTTCTAATGTATTGTCACCAATACAATCACAGATGCAAGTACTGACAATCTGAGCCCACGGTCTTAAGGCACTTATACAGAGAACATCCATTCAATGAATAATTTCCTGAAAAATATACACAATGTTTCCTCAATAACAAGTCAAGTATAAGGTAACCATGCAATGGCGAAAATTACGTCTAAAATAAGGTATGAGAGCTCCTTCCTAGATTCCGGCAACAGCCACAAAGATCATTAGTTCTCGCTCCGTAAATAAATAGGTACCCAAAGGTCTAATATGGCATCATATCAACAGCTCTTCATATGGGCTATAGAAAAAAAACGAAGGGCCATGTCTAGACGAACCACTACAATGGGAAAACACTAAAGTGAGGAACAACCAGCGCAAACCTCAGTGAACAGGAGAACGTAATCATCATTAGATGGAAAATATAGAATGTTATTATTCGCAGCCTATGTTGATCTGTTATCATACTAAATATTCTATAACACACGACCATCTAATGCTAAATGGACGACACGCACAATAGAAGGTGGTGCCAGACATCCCATAGACAAGCCTCACAAGGTAAGAGTGCCTTTCAAAGTTATAGTTGGTGCTAATTCTTTTCATCTATATCTAGTAAATCGTACAGCTAATTTTCTAATGTACAGATGAATTAATAGATTTGTAGATGCTTGCAGGCTGATGAGGCATTGTAGTCAGTACAGTAAATTTCCAAATCATCAACAAAGAGAAAGATATAAAATTTAACTGTGATGCTACTTATAGCAATGGAAAAACATGTAACACTAAGAATATTACTCTGTAGAGTTTTTCTTTTCTTGAATACAGGCTTAAAAAGTGAGGGTCTTTTTCATGAATCTGTCACAGAAAAAATTAATGCACATAGACACTCATTTTGTGTACATTTCTTTTATTACATTTCACCGGGTAGGTTAGGCTTTTTCACGATCAAAGATACGCCAGTGGTTTGACATTGCTCAGAGAAACTTTCTTCAATTTCGTTGGATAACTTAAGCAATGGATCTAAATACCATCTGTTCTTTTGAACGCTGAATTGGTAAGGGTAAATCAAACCTTTGATTTCCAAATACCAAACTAACCTAATGTTGGTTCACTTTTTCCATTAGCTTACAGATGCAACTGGTCAAAGCAATTGGTTTGTGGCTAGTGCTTGCCAAAGAATCTATATTGTTTTTTTATCCAGAATAAAAGCTGCAGTTTTCCACCTTGATGGTAGTATCTCCGTCTCACATAGCCTGTTTAAGATTTTCAAGAGAAAGAACGTGGTGTTTCCCAGCAAATTTTTCAACTTCATATACAATATTGTTTTACCTAGAGGTACTGGAAAACAGATCTATAAATTTATTAAGGGAAAAATTTATATTACATATCTCTCTGACATTTGAGCTAAGATCCAGGGCAATCTGGTAATTAAATTTTCTAAACTCATTAGAATAATATTCTGGGCTTGAGATACCCGTTGGCCTAATGAATCAGCAACTTTAGAGGGCTCACTGAGGACTGTATCATCAACCTTTAAACGAAGGTAAATCAGAAAGAATATATTTGCAACTAAACTTCTGAATATTTTTTTACAAACATCTCCCATTAGATTATTTCAATTTAATCCGTTGTTGTATAATTATGACTTACTACTACATTTCTAAAAAATACTTAGAGAAAAGCCACTATTTTTACACCGTTTGTTGTATTTCATAATAATCTCTCTTAGAAAAATATGTTTTGTATCACTATGGAAATGCAAGTCAGTGAGGTTTCCTTTAAGTTTCTGAGATCACACCTTTAGCAATTTTCTTCACTGCATATAAGTGAGAAGGGCATCTATTAAAAATTTCATCCTCTCCAATGCAACAAACATTTGAAATGAGTTTGTACATCAATACTACTAGAGTATCTTTTCCTGTTTTATTGCTTAATATTCTAATGTGGAACATTGTTAATTTCCTTTTAATGGTATTCACCAGTTATTATAAGTGTTTTTTGTATTATTATTATTTGTTTTTTCTCTATCACAGTCTTTCGACTGGGTGATATTTATAGTGTAGGGTTCTGGGTTGCATTCTGCTTCCTTAGGAGTCTATCACTTTTCTCATTTATGCGCCGTTCCTAGAATCACACTCTTCTGCATGAGTTCTGGAGCTACTTCAGCCTCTAGTTTTTCTATTCTTTTTAAGGGATCTTGGGGTCGTGCCTACTGTTCCTATGATTATGGGTACAATTTCCACTAGCATATCCCATATCCTTCTTATTTCTATTTTCAAGTCTTGATACTTATCCACTTTTTCCCTCTCTTTCTCTTCAACTCTAGAGTCCCATGGTACTACGAAATCAATGAGCGATACTTTCGTCTTGATTTTGTCAATCAACGTCACGTGTGGTCTGGTTTTTTTGTACGAATCACCCTATATGTTCTAATATCATAGTTCCAGAGAATCTTTGCCAGATCGTTTTCTATCACTCACTCAGGTTGGTGCTCGTACCACTTATAACTACAAGGTATCTGATGTTTCTTGCACAGGCTCCAGTGGAGGGCTTTTGCCACTGAATCATGCCTCTTTTTGTACTGGTTCTGTGCAAGTGCCGGATATTCGCTTGCTATGTGGTTTATGGTTTCATTTTTCGTATTGCAATTCCTACATATGGGAGAGATGTTATTTCCATCAATCATTCTTTGAACATATCTTGTCCTTAGGGCCTGATCTTGTGCCACTGTTATCATTCCTTCAGTTCCTTCTTGAGCTCTCACCTCAATAGCCATTGCCACGTGTCATCGCTGGCTAGTTCTTTAGTCTGTCTCATGTATTGTCCGTGCATTGGTTTGTTGTGCCAGTCCTCTGTTCTGGTTGTCATTTTCCTGTCTGTATATTTTTGGGTCTTCGTTAACATTTATCAGTCCTTCTTCCCATGCATTCTTGAGCCACTCTTCTTCAATGGTTTTCAGATATTGCCCCAGTGCTCTATTGTCGATGTTGACGCAGTCCTCTATACTTAGTAGTCCTCTCCCTCCTTCTTTTCGTGTTATGTATAGTCTGCCCGTTTGATCTTGAGTGTAGTGCTTTGTGTATTGTCATATGTTTCCTAGTATTCTGGTCTATGCGCCGGAATTCTGCCTTCTTCCATTCGACTATTCCTGTGCTGTATCTAATTACTGGCACTGCCCATGTGTTTATGGCATTTATCATATATCTGGCGTTGAGTTTTGACTTGAGAATCACCTTGAGTCTCTTCATATATTCTTTCCTGATCGTGTCCTTCATCTCTTGGTGTTTTATATACCCTCCTTACATTATTCCCAGGTATTTGTATCCCATTTCAGCGATGTGTTTGATGTTGCTCCCATCTGGTAGCTTTATCCTTTCAGTCCCTGTCACTTTGCCCTCTTGTGTGTTGACTAAGGCACATTTTTCTATTCCAAACTCTATCCTGATGTCCCAAGATACAATCCTTACAGTCTGGATCAAGGTATCTATTTCCTTGATGTTCTTACTATACTGCTTGGTGTCGTCCATGAACATCAGATGGTTAATTCTGTTGCCTCTTTTCTTCAGTCGGTACCCAACATCCATCTTCTGCAGTACTATAATGGGACTCATGGCTACCACGAAGAGTAATGGGGACAGTGAGTTGCCCTAGAAGATCCCTCTCCTGATATTAACCTCTGCTAGCCTTATTCCAGAGCTTGTAAGTATTGTATTCTAGTTGCTCATTGTATTTTTGAGGAACCTGATGGCGTTTTCCTCTGCCCCATATATTTTTAGGCATTCTATTAGCCATGTGTGTAGTATCATATCGAAGGCTTTCTTAAAGTAAATCCATGCCATGATTAAGTTGGTTTTCCTTCTACTGTTTTTCATTACCATTTTGTCTATCAGGAGCTTGTCTTTTGCGCCCCTACACCTCCTTCTGTAGCCTTTCTGTTCGTGGAGGATGATGTTTGTCTCCTCTAGGTAGTTGTATAGCCTTTCACCGATGATACTTGTTAGTAACTTCCACATTATTGGTAGGCAGTTGATACACCTGTAGTTACTGTCTATATTTCCCCTACTATTGTCTTTTTGTACTAAGGATGTTCTTCCTGTAGTCATCCATTTGAGGGCGTGGTGATTTGAGATATAATGCTGGAGTGTCTCTGCTATTCGAGGGTGTAGGGCCTTGGAATTTTTTGAACCAGTATCCATGGACCTGAGGCTATCTAGTTTGGCATTTTCTTTAGTTGGTGTCTAACTGTGTCTGTCGTGATCTTTGTGAATCTTTGTTCTATTCTCCCTGTTTCTTCTTCCTTGACTTCCAGGAGCCATGTTGCATATTTGTTGTGTGATACTGGATTGTTCCATATGTTTTCCCAGAGTCTCTTACTTGGTTCGGCTTCAGGGATTTCTTGGTGATTGTCTTCCCCTCTTAGTTGGCTATATAGTCTTTTCTGGTTGATTCCAAATAGTTTGTTCGGTTGGTATCCCTTATTCCTGTTAATGTACTGTTGTACCTTATGTGCTTGGCCTTAACCCTCTGTTTTACATCTTCTATTGAGTTGTTTAGTCCCTTCTCTTGTATTTTGTATTTTGCGTCGAGTTCCTCCCTTGTTTTCTTGCTTCCTTGTCTTTTTTCTGCCATCTCTTTCAATTTACTCAAGTCAGATCTCATCACTAAGATTTGCTTTTACAGGCGCCTTTTGCTGTTTAGGTCTCTGTTGGGTTGGTTGTGTTGGTGGGGTTGGTGTTCGTATTATCATCAGTTCTATTACTAATCTCGCTCCTGCATATGCCAAGTTAATTGTTTCTGTGATACTGATGGTGTGTATTATTCCCATTATTTCATTGACCTCACTTGTTTTTTCCCTTAATTTCTTGGTGTTGTAGGCTTTCATGGAGGGGCTCTTTGTTCTCTCTGTATCTAGCACCATCCATTGTCTAATCTTTTCTACCCATTCCGTCCTTTGATAATTCGTCAATGTTTCTTTGTGTGTCGTTGTTTGATATCTCATCATCCCTGTCATCTTCTGTGGCATTGTCTCTCAGTTTGTTTTCTTGTAATTCGTTGTCGTGTGTTATTTCCTTTTCCAGTTCCTCTCTTTCTGTTGGAGAGAGCCAGTTCTTTTTCTTTATGTTCCTTACTTGGTCTGCCAGCCTCTGCTCTGTTTGGGGGGTGTTATTCCTCTCATTCCAGATGTTGACCAACCTTCTTCCATACCCTCTCTCTGTTGGGTTGCTTCTGATGTAGCATCTCCATATTTCCTTATTATCTTCTCTTGCCAATTTCTTCCTTTGGTTTGCTTCTATAGCTCCAGTCTTTGGCTGTTGGTTTCTGTCACTGTGGTGGTCAGTTGCTGGATGACGACCTCCATGTACCTGACCGTCTTCCCCTTCAATTGGGTTGAATACCTAGTTGCCGTACGAAGCTCCCCTATTGTCAAAGATTCCATTTATGTCGTTGTCGTTTAATCGTTCATTTCTTTCCATCATTGCTGAGTTTTGCTATTTAACCCATCACTGGACCCTACCCCATCAGGGATAGGTACTCATTTACAGCTGAGTAGACTGAGGAAATTATGGTAAAGATCGTTTCCCAAGGGATCAACGCTGAGGAGAGTGGTCACGCATCCAACGACTGACCATCCTCAATGTTGCTTAACCAGTCCATCGATGACCTAACCCTCTCTGCCATGGTGCCACTCATTATCATTAACATTACTATTATTATTATTATTATTATTACCATTACTATAATTATTACTAGCTAAGATACAACCCTAGTTGGAAAAGCTAGATGTTATAAGCCCAATTGCTCCAAGAGGGAAAAATAGCCTAGTGAGGAAAGGAAATAAGGAAATACATAAACGATATAAGTAATGAAAAATCAAAATAAAATATTTCAAAAACATTAACAACATTATAACAGATATTTCATATATAAACTATAAAAAAAACTTATGTCAGCCTGTTCAACATAAAAACATTTGCTGCAAGTTTAAACTTTTGAAGATCCACTGATTCAACTACCTGATCAGGAAGATCATTCCACAACTTGGTCACAGCAGGAATAAAACTTCTAGAATACGGTGTAGTATTGAGCCTCATGAAGGTTTGAATAGTAGAATTAACTGCAGACGTAGTATTACGAACAGAATGGAACTGTCCGGGAAGATCTGAATGTAAAAGATGATCAGAATTATAAACAAATCTTATGCAACATGCATAATGAAACAATTGAACGCTGGTGCCAGAGATTAATATCTAAATCAGGAATAAAAAATTTAATAAACCGTAAGTTAGTGCCCAACATATTAAAATGAGAATCAGCAACTGAAAGCCAGACAGGAGAAAAATATTCAAAACAAGGTAGAATGAAAGAATTAAAACACTCCTTCAGAACAGATTGATCACCGAAAACCTTAGTAAACTTTCTTAAGCCAATTTTTGGGAAATTGAAGAAGACACAGACCTAATGTGTTTCTCAAAAGTAAATTTGATGTCGAGAATCAAACCAAAAATTTTAAGTCATGCACAGTTCAAGAAACATTATCAATGCTGAGATCCGGTTGTTAAGGAAACACTGTCCTACCATATTTACAATCATACTTTTGAGTTTTGTTAGGATTCAACTTCATACCCCATAATTTGCACCATGCACTAAGTTTAGCTAGATCTCTATTAGGGGATTCAGAAACCCCAGATCTACATTCACGGGATGGAATTGATGCAGAGAGAGTAGCATCATCAAAATATGCAACAAGCTTGTTTTCTAGGCCAAACCACATGTCATGTGTAAATAAGATGAAAAGATGGGCCAAGAACACTACCCGTGGAACACCAGATATCACATTGCTAAACTCACTATGTTGCCCATCAACAACAACACTTTGCGATCTATTATTTAAAAAGTCAATAATGATGCTAAGAAACGACCCAACCACTCCCAACTGTTTGAGTTTGAAAACATGGGCCTCATGATTAACACAGTCAAAGGCAGCACTAAAATCAAAGCTAATCATACAAACTTCCTGACCAAAATCAAGGGATTTAAGTAAAGTATTGGAGATTGTAAGAAGGGCATCCCATGCTCCAAGGCCTTTACGAAAACCAAATTGCAAGCTAGGGAACCAATGTTTACCTTCAGAAAACCTATTGAGATATTTTGCCAAAAGATGTTCAAAAACTGTAGATAATATGGGAGTAATGGAAACTGGGCGGTAATCAGTTGGACTTGAGCTACCACAAACACATTTACGTAGTGGAGTAACATTAACAATTCTCCGAGTGCTAAAGGCTCTTCTTGCTAACTTGCGAGAAATAACAGATAACTTTGTAGCTAAGAAATCTGCAGTCTTCATAAAAAAACAAAGGAAAAATACCATTTGGGTCTACACCTCCATAAGCATCAAGGTCCATTAACAGAGCTTTAATTTCACGAGATCAAAAAGCCAAACTAGTTAGTTTAGCCTCAGGAAAACAGGAATGAGGAAGATCAGGTTTCTCATTACTCTGCTTACTGTCAAACACATCAGCCAAAAGGGTTGCCGTTTCCTTTGGACAGTAAGTGACAGATCCATCTGGTTTAAGTTAAGGAGGAACTGTTGCATCTACACCAATGAGAGCACATTTAAGGGAAGTCCACCACTTATGCTCCTGCGTTGTACCAGAAAGGGTTTATTTTATGGTTAAATTAAATTGTATTCCTTTTCAGTTGAAGCATAAACTCTGAGCAAAAGCTCCAAGCTCAGTATATTTACTCCAGGTCAAATGTGATCTGTTACCCTTCCAAAGATGATAGGCCTCCTGCTTCTCCAAATAAGCACGTCTACAATCATCATTGAACAATGGTTCAATCCTTCACTCGGTACCTTAGCACACGAGTATGAAACATCAGGGACAGGCTGCTCAGTTTTCACTACTAATAAAATCAAGGCATGATCAGATGTCCCACTTGGAGAATCAATCTTACTTGTTATAACGCCAAGGGAGTCCGTATATATGAGGTCCAAGCAGTTACCAGACCTGTGAGTAGCTTCATTTACGATTTGCTCACAGCCTGATTCTGAGGCAGAGTCTAAAGCTCTTAAGCCATGGCAATTGGTAAGAGAAACAGAATTTAACCACTCCCTATGGTGAGCATTGAAATTACCAATTAAGACAAAAGAGGCCTTTCTATCATCTTCTTGTATCTTAGCCACAATGGTGAAAAGACAATCAAAGATAAAATAATCCATGTCTGGATTTTGGTACATCGAACAACAATAGAAGTTGTTATATCTGCCACAATTTTTTATTACCTGAATCTCATGACTTCCACACTCATAGCAGGACTTATTCGAAGCAGGGTACTCCGTACTAATATACAC
>NC_090725.1:8279448-8284448 GCF_036898095.1 Palaemon carinicauda | reverse complement strand
TAAAGACATCAGTAAGTCCCTATTTCCTGACTCAATATAGAATTCAAAATCAGTCAACCTTTCATTTTCATGAGATTGACAACTTCAACGATAGTTATTCTTGGGAAGGGATTGAAAAGTTCTTAATCACTCTCAGAAGTTGGGAGAGGAGAGCGAAAATGACCGAACTTCTTTCCGGGAGAGAATCTATCAGCGATAATCATACAATTCCAACTTTGGATTCTTTCCCTATACCTTTCAATAATCGAAATAATCGGAATAATAGATGAATTAGACGCAGAGATGAATTAGACGCAGAGCTGAATAAATTTTAAGAGATTAAGATTAAAGTCAATTTTACAATAGCAACATTGATTGTGTTTATTGCAAAAAAATTTTTAGAGACATAATGAATACACATCACCTCAAAACGATTACAGAGTAAAGGAAACTTATAAAAACTGTATGTAAATACATATTAATACGATTTTATTGATGATAATGACCTATTCTATTGTCCTATAAACTAGTAAATGCCGGCATTATCAATAGTCACGGTAATTTTTGTAACGTCTAACATTTAAATATATTACCTATAATCGCAGGTAGCATCCAATAAACAAAATTTACGTTCATTCTTCTTCTGCCATTCCCAATGGCAATAACTTAGAAAATATTGAAAAATCATAAAAAAAAAAAAAAATGAGTCGCTTAATATACATATGAACATTTCAAGCTCATCCGATGAAATTAAATTTCGTTGCCAGAAAAAATTATTGTTCTACTAGAGTTTATTGGAGACAAGCTTTTGCCAAAAATTATACGTTGCTTCCATGAACTTTGTTCTTGACATACAGTACTTATAACCACACTTAAAGTTTTGTTAGGGTACAACTTCATGCCCTATAATTTGTGCCGTGCCTTAATTTTAGATAAATCTACATAAAAGGGTCCAGCAATCACAGATCTACATTCTGGATATGGAATTGAAGCAAAGAGGATAGCATCATCTACATATGCAATGAGCTTGTTTTCTAGGCCAAACAACATATTTGTGTATATAGTATGAAAACTAATGGCCCACGAACACTACCCTGAGTAACTCTACAATCTATTACTTAAAATTTCTACAACGATGCTAAGAAAAGACCCACCTATTCCCAACCGTTTCAGTTTGAAAACAAAGGCAGCACTAAAATCAATGCCAATCATACGAAATTCTAGAACAAAATCAAGGGATTTTTGTACTGCATTGGAGACTGTAAGATGGGCATCACATGCTCCAAGTCCTTTGCGAAAGCCAACTTGCAAACTACTGAACAGATGATTACCTTCAACATACCTATTTAGATGTTTTACCAAAAGACGTTCAAAAATTTTAAATAATGTGAGTTATGGAAATTGGGAGGTAATCAGCACGACTACAGCTATCACAAACATATTTACGTAATTGAGAAACATTAACAATCCTTCAACAAGTGCAAAAAGAGTCTCTTCTTGCAAACTTGCTGAAAATAACAGATAACTTAGGAGATAAGATATCAGCGGTCTTAATAAACAAAACAAAGAAAAGTTCAATCTGGGTCTACACTTCTGTAGGCATCAAGGTTCATCAAGAATGTTTTAATTTCAAGGGACCGAAATGCTTAACTATAGTCCATTTCTTTTAGCGATGCATATTTGCACCGACTCGCAGCGGTGCCCTTTTAGCACGGAAAAGTTTCCGGATCGCTGATTGGTTGGACGAGATAATTTCAACCAATCAGCGATCACGAAACTTTCCCGAGCTAAAAGGGCACCGCTGCGAGTCGGTGCAAATATGCATCGTTAAAAGAAATGGACTATAGTCAATTTAGCCTTTGGAAAACAGGAATGAGGAAAAACAAGTTTCTCGTTACACTGCTTACTGTCAAACACATCAGCCAAAAGGGTTACTAGGTAGTAGGTTGGCCAGGGCACCAGCCACCCGTTGAGATACTACCGCTAGAGAGTTATGGGGTCTTTTGACTGGCCAGACAGTACTACATTGGATCCTCCTCTCTGGTTACGGTTCATTTTCCCTTTGCCTACATACACACTGAATAGTCTGGCATATTCTTTACATATTCTCCTCTATCCTCATACACCTGACAACACAGATTACCAAACAATTCTTCATCACCCAAGGGGTTACTGCACTGTAATTGTTCAGTGCCACTTTCCTCTTGGTAAGGGTAGAAGAGACTCTTTAGCTATGGTAAGCAGCTCTTCTAGGAGAAGGACACTCCAAAATCAAACCACTGTTCTCTAGTCTTGGGTAGTGCCATAGCCTCTGTACCATGGCCTTTCACTGTCTTGGGTTAGAGTTCTCTTGCTTGAGGGTACACTCGAGCACACTCTCCTATCTTATTTCTCTTCCTCTTGTTTTGTTAAAGTTTTTATAGTTTATATAGGAGATATTTATTGTTGTTACTCTTCTTAGAATATTTTATTTTCCTTTTTTCCTTTCCGCACTGAGCTATTTTCCCTGTTGAAGCCCCTGGGCTTATAGCATACTGCTTTTCCAACTAGGGTTGTAGCTTAGTAAGTAATAATAATAATAATAATAACGTTTGTCTTTGGACAGTTCGTGACAAGTCTGGTTTTAGTTAAGGAGTAACTGATAAGTCTACACCAAACATTGCAGATTCAAGAGTATACCACCACTCATGTTACTGAATTGAACGAGATAAGGTTTCTTTTATAGTTATATTGTACTGGTCCCGGATTTTGCTAAATATCTATAAACAGAAGAAACATTAAAGCAATATAAAGGTTTCATCATACTTAAAAACAAACATAATAATTATAACAAAAACAATATGTACATGAATAATATTCAAAGCAACTCACGCAACCGACATAGACAAACCTTCAAATAAAGGGAGGACAGTAACGAAAGTTTTGAAAATGAATACCATAAAGAAATATAATGAAACAGACAAGGAAAATGCAACCTCTTGATAAACCTCCATGCATCCATGACCTTCTATCAAACCAGTCCAACACACAATTAAAAATAAAACAAGATGAAGAGAAAACAAGATAGAATTGTGTGCATGAGTGCAGCCTCAAGCAAGAGAACTCTAACCCAAGCCAGTGGAAGACCATGGTACAGAGGGTATGGCACTATCCATAACTGGAGAACAATGGTTTGATTTTAGAGAGTCCTCTGAGAAGACCTGATTTCCATAGATAAAGAGTCTCTTCTACCCTTACAAGTAGCAAGTGTATAGAAAATCAAAATTTTTAGTCAAATATTCACACAGCCTATTGAAATTTTAAGTTGCCAATTAGGGATAATAGATTCTCTAAAATACATTAGGTAGTTTAAAAGTTCAATTTATAAAAAATGGCTACTATTGGTCAAAAAAAAATCTGTGGTCCATCCCTTTGTTATCAATAATTTCAATGGTCTTCGGTCTGATAAATATTTAATTTCTCTATACAAAGAGAATCTTCTACTCCCTGAGACAATGCTATCAACATCTCGTGTTAAAGACCACGAACGTGATTTGATGTTCAGCACCTTACCATTTTATCGCTCTTTTCAAGCTTTGTTTCAACTCTCATAATCACATATTTAAGAAACTAGCTTAAAATCAATTCACTTTTTTTTTCTTTACTATTTTCTATAAAGAACGGATCTTCTCTGATGAAAAAATAATAAAAACTACATTAGCATCAACATC
Source organism: Palaemon carinicauda (assembly GCF_036898095.1). Taxonomy (NCBI): domain Eukaryota; kingdom Metazoa; phylum Arthropoda; class Malacostraca; order Decapoda; family Palaemonidae; genus Palaemon; species Palaemon carinicauda. The sequence continues at coordinate 8,280,759 of NC_090725.1, read as the reverse complement.
ACGCTTAAAAAAAAAAAATATATATATATATATATATATATATATATATATATATATATATATTATATATATATATACATATATATACATATATATATATGTATACACACACATATATATATATATATATATATATACATACATATATATATATATATATATATATATATATAATCTATATATATATATATATATATAATTTTTCTCATTAGGTATTCTCATTTAATTTTATATCATTAAGTCGCCTAAACAGCCAACTGGATGAGGAAAACAAGAATGGAAGTAAAAACGGGATCAAGCTCCAATGAAATCGAAAACCAACGGCTTTAAAAAATAAGTGATAGGCTTAGGAGAAAACACAGGATATTCCCGATCATTCGAGCACTACTTCTCATTGTATGTATTTGTCATATACCAATGTGTTAAAGTAACACTTTTTTTCACTTCCTTTTTCACAGAGAAGTTAACAATACAATTTAAAATCTAATCAAAGTTTCCCACTAGATTATTTAACTGTCAAAATCTTTTCATTATTAACAAACGCACCCAACTCTCCATTAAAACACCAATTTCATTTCAATATTATTACGAAATTGGTTGGACATCATTAAAAAACATTTTTCAAGATAAAATTAGTTTCATTGGCTCACCACTGAGAGTTAGTTCATTATAATGATTTAAAGTCTTCTTCCAAATATTATCATCTAGTGACTAATGTAATCGTATATACACTGTTTCATTATTGGATAGCTAAGGTTTCTAATAATATGTTATTATCACTACTGGCAACTTCATATCAGTAAATGCCTTTTCGGTTCATTTCCCCGATTCCATAACCTTCCCCTTCCAAAATACTGATCGGTTACCTCTTAGACAATATTCTCCATTCAGCACCATTTCTTAATCAAATCTACGTTAGGGGATTAGGTTACATTTTTATTCATGATTAGTTAGAGGACAATACTTTTAGTTTTACTAGACATTCTCAGATACCATTAATTTTGCATTTCATAAAACAACTACCTGACTTTTTTCTCATGAGAATATGAACACTACGACATGAATTTGTAACCTATATGATAAAAAGTTTCATAAAAAATTTGCAGTCTGGCTGACAAAAAATTTACTCTTTTTCTCTCTTTGCATAAATTATTACTGGATTTTAGATAATTACTTGAGCGATACACCAACATAAACTTTATACAATTATAGAAAATTCGTTTCCCTTAACAAAAGAAAAAAATAAATCTCAATAATACTACGAAAAAAAAATTAAAGCAGCTATGTAAATGAAGTTAATTTTCAAATTAA
>NC_090725.1:8161948-8276948 GCF_036898095.1 Palaemon carinicauda | reverse complement strand
AGTTAATCAAGATATATATAAAACTTCACGATACTCAGTCTATGTTCCCCAAACATTAAATGATTTTCCATTATGAAAAATTTTAAAAATTCAAACAAAAGGGTCACTCGCTCTGTACACAAGGAAAAAATATAGGCAAAAGGGTCACACCGTCAACATCTCATTCCCCTTCATCGTTTGTCTAATACACAAAAAGGACAAGGAAACATTAAAGTGAAAGGACTAACAAAGAACTCCCCCTTCTCTCTCTCTCTCTCTCTCTCTCTCTCTATCTCTCTCTCTCTCTCTCTCTCTCTCTCTATATATATATATATATATATATGTATGTATATATATACATATATATATAGGGCCACTGACTTATTGTCGACTCAGTAACAAATACATGTTCCCTATCCTACAAAAAAAGAACCTTGCCTGTTGGACATTACAATATAACTACTAGATATTTAAAGGATTTTGCATAAGGCCATGAATCCTACTTATTTACTCATGAAAGAAAATCCTAATAAATCGGAATTTGTCCACAAAGATAAAAAGAATTTCGAATTCAAACAAAAGTACGTGTTAACATGGAAGTGAAAAGTAGCATTCCTAAAATTGCGTATTTAAGGCCAGTTAGAGTGAGAAACCAACTAAATCTTAATTGCATAACTAGTTGTGATCAAAACTGGCTTCCTATAATATTCAAAAGTAGTGGATAGGAAGGTGTGGAGGTATACGGTTAAAAGGTTGTCTGGAGCATGTCTCTACTTTAATTAAAAAACTTTCCGTACCATATTGCTGTTTACATATTGATTCGACGTCTTCTTTTTAACTAATATCCCTACAATTTAAGACAGGATGTTTAGGAAACATTCATAATATTTTCTAAATAAATTAAATACCGTCCGTACGTTTACACTGACCGTATATATATACAGTATATATATATATATATATATATATATATATATATATATATATATATATATATATATATCATAATCCGCCGTACTAGTCCACTGCAGAACAAAGGCCTCAGACTGTCGTTCCACTCCCGTCAGTTTATGGTCTTTTTACTCCTGTCAGTACTCGCAAATTTTCTTACCTCGTCAATCCATCGTTTTCACTTTCTTCCCCAGCTTTATTTGCAATCTTTATGGACCCATTCTGTCTTTTATCTTGTCCATCTTTTATCTGTCACTCTCATTATATATCTTACCAAGTCCATTTCTTTTTCTTACATGCTAGAATATCCTTTCCTTTCATTTGCTCTCGTATCCATGTTGCTCTTTTTCCGCCTCGTAGTGTTATTCTCATCATTATTCTTTTAATTGTTCTTTGAATTGCAACTAGCTTATGTTCTAAGGCTTTAGTAATGCTTCAAGTTTCTGATGCACAAGTTAATACCAGTGGGACAATCTGATTAAATTCTTTTCTTTTTAGAGAAGATTTTATTTTACTTTTCATAATCTCATTTTGTTTACCAAAAGCTATCCACTCCATGCTTATCGTTCTTTTGATTTCAGGGTCATGTTCTGGGGAAACACTTAATGTCTGACCTACGTACGTATATTAATTAAGAATCTCGAGAGGTTAACCCATACACTTATAAAATATTAGGTCCAATGAAACTTTTTTCCGTAAACATCTTACGTAATCAAAAAGTACTTGCTACCATTTTAACAGATTGCTTAAACACGAGCCCAAAAATGTTTTGAGATATTACATAAAAAGTATACTGTGAAGTACTGGCTTGTCCAGCAGCAACGTTAGAATTAATTGAATGATTATTAAGTTTTCTAGCATCAAAACTTCATAGGTAATTCTCACTTGTAATCAATTAGGTTAAAAGTTGATACCCATTGTCGTAAAAAAAAAAAATATAAATAGATAATTATATGAATTCATTCATATTCAAACTAGAAGAATGAAAATTTCCACGGTATTTAAAACTCGGGTGTCTTTGAAAATATTTAAGAAGACTTTTTTTAAATCTTAGTCATTAAACGTTTGCCAATGAATAATTGTCGTTAATATCCCTAAAGCTAAAAAGTCCCTATCGTTTATCTGCTAAATATGGACATTCAATCATGTAATATCTAATCTACAGAGAACTATATCTCTAGATATTGTTAAGTTATAATCGTTCCAAAGATTGGAAGATTATGCCATTTCATTTGATTTTCTAATTCCTATCTAAATCCCATGAATCTGAAATAATGAATTGAATTGCAGTATACACGTCCTTCATATGAAACGATGAGTTATTCATATTGGTAGTCCTAAATACCCCCCTGGCTAAGGAGTCTGCTTTTAAATGAGCTGTAACCAAGCAAAACACGATGGTTTGGCATCTATTCCTAATCAAATGTATAAACTACAATATCTAACTCTTTTGCATTTATGGGGTTAAACTGTTCAATTGGCTGGAAAACATTCACAGTCACAAACAATTACATACCTTAAATGTAAAAACTTATTTCAAAGCATATACAATTGAGTATCACTCTACAGTAAAAACTCTCACTGTAGAAATCTCCAAATCCAACGTTTACGCTAAATATGGAACCATCAGTAAAGATTCATATTGATTCCTTATCTCATTCAAAACGCTCTAAAAATGTTAGATGTATCATCCCCTTGTTTACATCGTGTTTAGGGACTATAAAGCATCAGCAATGTCCCACTGATGAAATCTTCCATGGAGATACAACACAACATTTCACATAAGAGCTTTGTTGGGACCTAAAACTCTTAAAAGCTCTATACCTCAATAGCTCACGGTACCTAGGAATTATCATCATAAAAGCAACGAATTTCTCACAAGTAACAATTACATGAATTCGGAAGCCTCAAACCAGCGATGCCTGACAATGAAAATCCTAAGGTAAGTCAGCTTCATCTAAAGAAAATGCTGGTCACTACGAACGATATAAAATCTCCAATGAAAAGTCTTATGCTAAGATGGCGCAATGAATAATCAATAATCAATTTGTTGCGGATGAATAACCTCAATATATCGGCTTACATACCCTAATATTCAGACAACTAGGACATTACAAAGAATCATCAACTGATTGCTGTCACCATCGCACGATGTTTGAAAGAGCACTCGTTTAACAGCGGGAGCCTACAAATATTTTGACCTTCAGGTTCCTTAGCTGTGGACCCAAGTTAGTCTTTTATCGAGCAACATTCCACACAAATAGAAGTCGGGAATAAGGATTTAGGTCGTTAAAACAGCAGATGTACTCAAAAACTTAACTTGATGGCGAAACCCTGAAGTCTCTCTCTCTCTCTCTCTCTCTCTCTCTCTCTCTCTCTCTCTCTCTCTCTCTCTCTCTCTTTCTATACATACATACATACATACATTATATATATATATATATATATATATATGTAAAAATCAAATGTATACATACATATACATTTAAGTATGTATATATAAACATTATATATCGTTATGCATATATATATGCATATATATAAATATATGTATATATATATGCATATATATATATATATATATATATATGTGTGTGTGTGTGTATATATATATGCATGCATATATATATATATATATATATATATATATATATATATATATATATATATGCATATATATATATATATATATATATATATATAATATAATGTGTGTGTACATATATATATATATATATATATATATATATATATATATATATATATATATACATATATATATATATATACATATATATATATATATATATACATATATATATATATATATATATATATATATATATATATAAATAAATACTGACCACCAACATCTGATACAAATACTGTATGTGTGTGTGTTCAGAATAAGCAATACACTCACCAACACCGATCCACTGATCTCACGTAAAAACGATAAAAAACACTGCAGAAAATACGACAGTAAACAGAAAAGGAATTACCTCGAATAACTAACCAAAACGAAGGCAGAAATAACACTTCCAAAATCTAATGTACGATTTCTCAAAAGCAAGATCGATTTGAGAACACGTCCCGCTAGCAAGCAGCGAGTTGTTTATGTTGACCTTTGATGATGCGTCAATAATAATAATAATAATAATAATAATAATAATAATAATAATAATAATAATAATTCTTTATTTCCAATATTTACATTAGGTATTCATAAAATATAAAGCTACAATTAGTAAAATCATCTTACAAATACTTCAAATATTTGTTATTTTAGACATACAAAAGTTGTTTTAAGAATCAACAAATCGGCTAAAACTTTGTAATTGAAATAATTCATCAGTAATAAAAGAATATCATGAAATCAGAAAGTATTTACTTAAAATATAGTGAGTAAAAATTACTCTTGCCGAATATTGAAATACATTCATTACAATACAAAAGAGATATGTTAGCAAGAAATGTATTCACGTGCAAATAAAACTTGAATTCCCGTAAATTCAGGTAATCTGATCAACTGAATTTCTATAATTTATGGCAAGTACAGATGAATAGAATTCTGGTGAAAAATGAATACACACATACATTACGTACCTTAATTAAACTACAAAATATTTATTCCAATCAGAAAAGACAGTGATTTATATGTAGTTGCAAAAAAAAGTGAATATTAATCAAAATTAATAAGAAAGACGTGAGTCTAAATATCGATAATTCTATTAATTTCTAGTTTAAAAACACGATTTGCGGTCGGAAAAAATAGACAAGTGTGGAGTCAAATCAGGAGAGAGAGAGAGAGAGAGAGAGAGAGAGAGAGAGAGAGAGAGAGAGAGAGAGAGAGAGAGAGAGAGAGAGAGAGAGAGAGAGAGAGAGAATGTGCTAAGCAGCTGTACAAAATAATTAATGAATACCACTTAATAATCAAAATTAAACGCTAAATAATGCAAAACCTGCTACTTCCATAAAAGTGAACGATTGCATTACGCTAAATGTTTAAAAGACTAAACTTTCCCACTCTATTTAGTAGGAAAAAAGAAGCTGACTTTAAATCCTTTCGGAAGGATGAATTTCTTTTGTTCCGTCAAGACATTAATTTTAGTCGGGACTTTCAACACTTTGAAAGACTTTAACTTATTTTCCAGACAGTGATGGATTATGAGCGTACGTTCCAAATACAGCCACCAGCCTCAGAGAAATCTGATGTAATAAGATAAACGTCGTTTGCACCAACACTGACAGAGAAGAGAATGGAAGTTGCGACAATGACCTGGGGTAAAGGCAAGAAAAGAAGAACTAGAAGAGAATGGAAGTTGCAATAATAACCAGTGGGGAAGTTGCAAAAATGACCAGAGGGAAGAGACAAGAGAAGAAAAGCAAGAAGCTAGAAGAGAATAGAAGTTATGATAATCATCGGGGATAAAAGCAAGAAAATAAAAGGTAGAAGTGATTGGAAGTTATGACAATGACAGAGGGAAAAGAAAAGAGAAAAAAAAAAGAACTAGAAGAGAATAGAAGTTACGATAATGATTGAGGGAAAAGGCAAGAAAAGAAAAGCTACAAGAGAATGGAAGTTGCGAAAATGACCAGGAAGGAATAGGCACAAGAGGAAAAACTAAAAGGGTATGGAAGCTGGACAATAACCTGGACAAAAAGGCAAGAAAAGAAAAGCTAAAAGAGAATGGAAGTTGTGACAATGACCAGCGGGAAAAGGCAAGAAAAGAAAAACTAGAAGAGAGTGGAAGTTATGAGACGATAACGGCCGGGGTTAACGGCAAAAAAATGAAAGCTAGAAGAGAACAGAAGTCGTGACAATGACCAGGGTAAAAAGCCATGAAAACACAGAAAAGAATGGAAATTGCAACAATGAGCTAGGGGGGATAGGCAGGGGAAGAAAAGCTAAAAGAGAATTAAATTTGCGACAAATACCATGGGGAAGAGACAAGAGAAGAAAAGCTAGAAGAATGGAAGTTATGACGATGGCTAGAAGAATGGAAGTTGTGACGATGGCTAGAAGAAAACGGCAAAAGAAGAAAAGGTAGAACATGAAAATTATGATAATGACCGGGGGTAAATGCAAGAAAAGAAAAGCTGGAAGAGAATGGAAGCTGCGATCATGACCTGGGAGGAAAAGGCAGTATGAAAAAAGCTAGAAGAGAATGGAAATTGCAACAATGATCAGATGGGAAAAAGCAAGAGAAGAAGAGCCAGAATAGAATGGAAGTTGTGATAACGACCAGGGATAAAGGCAAGAAAAGAAAAGCTGGAAGAGATTAGAAGCTGCAACAAAACCCAGTGGGGAAAAGGCAAGAGAAGAAAAGCTTGAAGCGAATGGAAGCTGTAACAACGACCAAGAGGGGGTAAGGCAAGAGAAGAACTTTTGGAAGAGAATGTAAGTTGCCTCAATGACTAGAAGGGGGAGAAAAGCAACTGAAGAAAAGCTAGAAGAGAATGAAAGTTGCAAAAAAAGACCAAGGGGGAGAAAGACAAGAGAAGAAAAGCCAGAAGGGAATGTAAGCTGCAACAGAAACCAGTGGTATAAAGTCAAGAGAAGAAAGTTAAAAGAGAATGAAAGCTGCAAGAATGACCAAGGGGAAAATCAAAAGAAGAAAAGCTGCAAGAATGACCAAGGGGAAAAGCAAAAGAAGAAAAGCTGCAAGAATGACCAAGGGGAAAAGCAAAAGAAGAAAAGCTACAAGAAAATGGAGGCTGTGACAATAACCAGGGGTGAAGGGCATGAGAAGAAAAGCTAGAAGAGAATGGTAGCTGCGGCAATGACTCGGTGGAAAGGCAAGAGAAGAAAAGCTGGAAGAAAATGGAAGCTGCAATAACTAACACGGGGGGAGGAGGGCACGAGAAGAATAGCTAGAAGAACCGGTTGCCAACCTCCTGTCAACTTCTCCACCAGAAGACCCATCTCAACGACTTCTAGCGCATTGGATCCCTTTATCAAAACTGACATCACTGAGAGATCGATAACCAGTTTCCAGCCTCATGTCGACTTCTCCACCAGGACCAGTTGACTGTAGAAGCCAGGAGACCCGCTTTGACAACTTCTACCACACTGGATCCCTTTATCAAAATTGCTAACACTGAGAGAGAGGTCAATAACTGGTTTCCAACTTCCTGTCAAATTCTCCACCAGGCCCAGTTGACAGTAGAAGCCAGGAGACCCGTCTTCATGACTTCTAGCTCATTGGATCCCTTTATCAATGCCACCATCACTGAATCAATAGACAATGGTGATGGAGTCACTGAAGCATCTTGGGAATGTCCCAAGGCAGGAGAGGGCAATGGCCACTACCAACATCCTGACCCATAGTGAGACATATCAAAGGCACCAAGAGCATGAGCTACAATACCTAGTACGAGTTAATACCATAACCCTTTTTCATTAAGTTTTATTATAATACTACGCCTCCCATGAAACAACGCAGAGCTCGGTTAATGTCCCGTGAGACATGAACCAATCAGTCATCCTATGCTTTAATGAGTTTATCCTTCTGTTTAGGCATGACTTTTCCCTATTCTAAAGGTGCTTTCTGCTTCTCACTCTTCCGGAGAACGAGAGAGAAATCGAATGTCCAGGAAGGGAGAAGAAGGGTGGCTCCCATTATCCCTACTGATAGTGTCTGTGCTTGTCCTCATAAAAACTGAACGCAGGTAATGGGTGCTAGTGCATGCTCATTCTTATGAAAACCGAGAGCTGAGCACTGGGAGCTAGTAAGGGTGCCTGTTCTCTTGAGAATGAAGTACTGTGCAGGTAATGGATACTAAAGCACATGCTCATTTTCATGCGTGAGAACAAAGCACAGGTAGCGGGCACAAGAGTGTGAGATCGTTCTTGTTAGAATCAAGCATATCAACAGGTGCATGAGACCCTGTCCCAAGTGCAGATTGGTCTAATCAGCGAGGGTTCAGTCCCAGTACATATACTCTTAATTGAAAAATAAGGCAAGGGCGTACTAATAGGCCTACCCTTGCCTGCGGGCCAATTTCTAGCACCACATTGTTTTTTCCACTGGGCGGAACGGGGAGATAGAATGCCTTCCCCATGTTGGAAATTATCCATGTTGACAGCTGTGTAATCATGACGCTGAACGGTACCTGGGAATTATCATCATAAAAGCAACAAATTTCTTACAAGTAACAATTATATGAATTCGGAAGCCTCAAACCAGTGATGCCTGACAATGAAAATCCTAAGGTAAGTCAGCTTCATCTAAAGAAAATGCTAGTCACTACGAACGATATAAAATCTCCAATGAAAAGTCTTATGCTAAGATGGCGCAATGAATAATCAATAATCAATTTGTTGCGGATGAATAACCTCAATATATCGGCTTACATACCCTAATATTCAGACCACTAGGACATTACAAAGAATCATCAACTGATTCCTGTCACCATCGCACGATGTTTGAAAGAGCACTCGTTTAATAGCGGGAGCCTACAAATATTTGACCTTCAGGTTCCTTAGCTGTGGACCCAAGTTAGTCTTACATTGAGCAACATTCCACACAAATAGAGGTCGGGAATAAGGATTTAAGTCGTTAAAACAGCAGATGTACTCAAAAACTTAACTTGATGGCGAAACCCTGAAGACTCACTCTCTCTCTCTCTCTCTCTCTCTCTCTCTCTCTCTCTCTCTCTCTCTCTCTCTCTCTCTCTCTCTCTCTCTCTTTCTATACATACATACATACATACATATATATATATATATATATATATATATATATATATATATATATATATATATATACACATATATATATATATATATATATATTTATATATATATATATATATATGTATATATATATAATCAAATGTATATATACATATACATTTAGGTATGTATATATAAACATTATATATCTTTATGCATATATACATATATATATATATATATATATATATATATATATATATATGTATGTATATATATATATATATCTATATGCATATATAATATATATATATATCTATATGCATAAATATAAATATAATATATATATATATATATATATATATATATATATAATGTAATGTGTGTACATATATATAAATCATGACCACCAACATCTGATACAAATACTGTATGTGTGTGCGTTCAGAATAAGCAATACACTCACCAACACCGATCCACTGATCTCACGTAAAAACTATAAAAAATACTGCTAAAAATACGACAGTAAACAGAAAAGGAATTACCTTGAATAACTAACCAAAACGAAGGCAGAAATAACTCTTCCAAAATCTAATGTACGATTTCTCAAAAGCAAAAACGATTTGAGAACAGCGAGTTGTTTATGTTGACCTTTGATGATGCGTCAATAATAATAATAATAATAATAATAATAATAATAATAATAATAATAATAATAATAATAATAATTCTTTATTTCCAATATTTACATTGGGTATTCATAAAATATAAAGCTACAATTAGTAAAATCATCTTACAAATAGTTCAAATATTTGTTATTTTAGACATACAAAAGTTGTTTTAAGAATCAACAAATCGGCTAAAACTTTGTAATTGAAATAATTCATCAGTCATAAAAGAATATCATAAAATCAGAAAGTATTTACTTAAAATATAGTGAGTAAAAATTACTCTTGCCGAATATTGAAATACATGCATTACAATACAAAAGAGCTACTATGTTAGCAAGAAATATGCATTCACATGCATATAAAACTTGAATTCCCTTAAATTCAGGTAGTTTGATCAACTAAATTTCTATAATTTATGGTAAGTACAGATGAATAGAATTCTGGGGAAAAATGAATACAGACGTACATTACGTACCTTAATTAAACTACAAAATATTTATTCCAATCAGAAAAGACAGTGATTTATTATGTAGTTGCAAAAAAAGTTAATATTAATAAAAATTAATAGAAAAGACTTGAGTCTAAATATCGATAATTCTATTAATTTTTAGTTTAAAAACACGATTTGCGGTCGGAAAAAAAATAGCCAAGTGTGGAGTCAAATCAGAGAGAGAGAGAGAGAGAGAGAGAGAGAGAGAGAGAGAGAGAGAGAGAGAGAGAGAGAGAGAGAGAGAGAGAGAGAGAGAGAGAATGTGCTAGGCAGCTGTACAAAATAATTAATGAATACCACTTAATAATCAAAATTAAACGCTAAATAATGCAAAAACTCCTACTTCCATAAAAGTGAGCTATTGCATTACGCTAAATGTTTAAAAGACTAAACTTTCCCACTCTATTTAGTAGGAAAAAAGAAGCTGACTTTAAATCCTTTCGGAAGGATGAATTTCTTTTGTTCCGTCAAGACATTAATTTTAGTCGGGACTTTCAACACTTTGAAAGACTTTAACTTATTTTCCAGACAGTGATGGATTATGAGCGTACGTTCCAAATGCAGCCACCAGCCTCAGAGAAATCTGATGTAATAAGATAAACGTCGTTTGCACCAACACTGACAGAGAAGAGAATGGAAGTTGCGACAATGACCTGGGGTAAAGGCAAGAAAAGAAGAACTAGAAGAGAATGGAAGTTGCAATAATAACCAGTGGGGAAGTTGCAAAAATGACCAGAGGGAAGAGACAAGAGAAGAAAAGCAAGAAGCTAGAAGAGAATAGAAGTTATGATAATTATCGGGGATAAAAGCAAGAAAATAAAAGATAGAAGTGATTGGAAGTTGTGACAATGACAGGGAAAAGAAAAGAGAAAAAAAAAACTAGAAGAGAATAGAAGTTACGATAATGATTGAGGGAAAAGGCAAGAAAAGAAAAGCTACAAGAGAATGGAAGTTGCGAAAATGACCAGGAAGGAATAGGCACAAGAGGAAAAACTAAAAGGGCATGGAAGCTGGACAATGACCTGGACAAAAAGGCAAGAGAAGAAAAGCTAGAAGAGAATGGAAGTTGTGACAATGACCAGCGGGAAAAGGCAAGAAAAGAAAAACTAGAAGAGAATGGAAGTTACGAGACGATAACGGCCGGGGTTTACGGCAAAAACATGAAAGCTAGAAGAGAATTGAAGTCGTGACAATGACCAGGGAAAAAAGCCAGGAAAACACAGAAAATAATAGAAATTGCAACAATGAGCTAGGGGGGATAGGCAGGGGAAGAAAAGTTAAAAGAGAATGAAATTTGCGACAAATACCATGGGGAAGAGACGAGAGAAGAAAAGCTAGAAGAAAATGAAAGTTGTGATACCGACCAAGGAAAAAGCTAGAAGAATGGAAGTTGTGATGATGGCTAGAAGAAAACGGCAAAAGAAGATAAAGTAGAACATGAAAATTATGATAATGACCAGGGGTAAATGCAAGAAAAGAAAAGCTGTAAGAGATCGGAAGTTGCGATAATGACCTGGGAGGAAAAGGCAGTATGAAAAAAGCTAGAAGAGAATGGAAATTGCAACAAAGACTAGATGGGAAAAAACAAGAAAAGAAGAGCCAGAAAAAAATGGAAGTTGTGATAACAACCAGGGATAAAGGCAAGAAAAGAAAAGCTGGAAGAGATTAGAAGCTGTAACAAAAACCAGGGGAGAAAATGCAAGAGAAGAAAAGCTTGAAGCGAATGGAAGCTGCAACAACGACCAAGAGGGGGTACGGCAAGAGAAGAACTTTTAGAAGAGAATGTAAGCTGCCTCAATGACTAGTAGGGGGAGAAAAGCAACTGAAGAAAAGCTAGAAGAGAATGAAAGTTGCAAAAGAGACCAAGTGGGAGAAAGACAAGAGAAGAAAAGCTAGAAGAGAATGGAAGCTGCAACAGAAACCAGGGGTATAAAGTCAAGAGAAGAAAAGCTAAAAGAGAATGAAAGATGCAAGAATGACCAAGTGGAAAAGCAAAAGAAGAAAAGCTGCAAGAATGACCAGGGGGAAAAGCAAAAGAAGAAAAACTACAAGAAAATGGAAGCTGTGACAATAACCAGGGGTGAAGGACATGAGAAGAAAAGCTAGGAGAGAATGGTAGCTGCGGAAATGACTAGGTGGAAAGGTAAGAGAAGAAAAGCTGGAAGAGAATGGAAGCTGCAATAACTAACATTGGGGGGGGGGGGGGGCACGAGAAGAATAGCTAGAAGAACCGGTCGCCAACCTCCTGTCAACTTCTCCACCAGGAGACCCATCTCAACGACTTCTAGAGCACTGGATCCCTTTATCAAAACTGCCATCACTGAGAAATCGATAACCAGTTTCCAGCCTCATGTCGACTTCTCCACCAGGACCAGTTGACTGTAGAAGCCAGGAGACCCGTTTTGACAACTTCTACCGCACTGGATCCCTTTATCAAAATTGCTAACACTGAAAGAGAGGTCAATAACTGGTTTCCAACTTCCTGTCAAATTCTCCACCAGGCCCAGTTGACAGTAGAAGCCAGGAGGCCCGTCTTGATGACTTCTAGCTCATTGGATCCCTTTATCAATGCCACCATCACTGAATCAATAGACAGTGGTGATGGAGTCACTGAAGCATCTTGGGAATGTCCCAGGGCAGGAGAGGGCAATGGCCACTACCAACATCCTGACCCATAGTGAGACATATCAAAGGCACCAAGAGCATGAGCTACAATACCTAGTACGAGTTAATACCATAACCCTTTTTCATTAAGTTTTATTATAATACTACGCCTCCCATGAAACAACGTAGAGATCGGTTAATGTCCCGTGAGACATGAACCAATCAGTCATCCTATGCTTTAATGAGTTTACCCTTCTGTTTAGGCATGACTTTTCCCTATTCTAAAGGTGCTTTCTGCTTCTCACTCTTCCGGAGAACGAGAGACAAATCGAATGTCCAGGAAGGGGGAAGAAGGGTGGCTCCCATTATCCCTACTGATAATAGTGTCTGTGCTTGTCCTCATAAAAACCGAATGCAGGTAATGGGTGCTAGTGCATGCTCATTTTTATGAAAACCGAGAGCTGAGCACTGGGAGCTAGTAAGGGTGCCTCTTCTCTTGAGAATGAAGTACTGTGCAGGTAATGGATACTAAAGCACGTGCTCATTTTCATGCGTGAGAACAAAGCACAGGTAGCGGGCACAAGAGTGTGAGATCGTTCTTGTTAGAATCAAGCATATCAACAGGTGCATGAGACCCTGTCCCAAGTGCAGATTGGTCTAATCAGCGAGGGTTCAGTCCCAGTACATATCCTCTTAATTGAAAAATGAGGCAAGGGCGTACTAATAGGCCTACCCTTGCCTGCGGGCCAGTTTCTAGTACCACATTGTTTTTTCCACTGGGCGGAACGGGGAGATAGAATACCTTCCCCATGTTGGAAATGATCCGTGTTGACAGCTGTGTAATCATGACGCTGAATCTCAGTGCTTGTAGGCTTGTTAGGATCAGATCAAGAAGTCATCTGTTCCAATCACTAAGGTGCGACCTAAATGGCACTTCTGATTCAAAAAGTTATCACCACAGCATCTCAGGAATGTCCCAAGGCAGGATGTGATGAGGGCAGATGGCCCTTTCTGCCTAAGTTCCTTTAACTTGTACCAAAACCATCCCTCCTTGGGGGATTGGCTTCAGTGCAGGACTGCTCCTCCCACGAAATCATGCAGAAGAATCGGGCGAAGTCTCGCAAGAGGTTTTCCGATCGGTCGTTCTGTGCTTTGGTGACATCATCATCTGCCTCTTTGGGGCATAAAGAACAGGCAACAGGAGCAGGTGAACTAGTTACCTAGCGACTTGAAAGTAACTATTACCAAAGAAAGGGTACGTTCCTGCTTACATAATTCCTGATCGTGGCCACTGATCGCATGATTCCTAATCACGGCAACTGATCACATGATTCTGCATCCCGGCTGGCGATCACATGTTCCCCGATCCAGGCTGGTGATTGCATGCTTCCTGTTAGCAGTTGACAATCATAGGGTTCCTAGACGCAGCTGTCATTAATTGTGGCATGTGGCTAATACCATGGGAAATGACGATTGTAAGGAATAAATGCAAAGAAATCTGGCTTTCCTGGAGAAAACACAATCAGAATGTTACTGTGAAGACGAGACACAACGGAAAAGACAAGAGGGAAACTCGTCGCACGTGAATGAAACATCCTATAGCCTGCAATCATGGTTGCCTATCATACAGATACCAATGTTATGTGCTCTGAAAGTCACAGAAGAATACAAGAACCAGGTACTAAAATGTATCCTCATGAATGGGAAAGTTGACAATAAGTAACCTCTCACCTTGCATACAGGGTAAGAATGTACTACTGTTGATCACCCGAGAAAATAGGTTCCAGATACATACCGTCACTCAAGTGTTGCAAGGGAGATATCTATCAAGGGTGTTCTTGTCACTCGGCTGGACACTACATTCCCGGTACGTGCAGTCACCCCACCACACGTATGTGGGGAAAGATCGGTCAACAATGTCTTTGTCACACAACTGGACTAAAGGTAGAGGCTGAGCCTCAATAACTGGTCACACCAAAATTGCTAAAAAAAGCTGTAACGGAGCACTTAAATATTGCAGGTAAAATGGAACATAGCACGTGGACCCTCAGCACCTGGAAATTATATGCATAAGGATTGTGGGCATAGACGATCACACTCATGGATGATCATTTGCTCAGATGATTGTATTCATGCTAGTTCTCGTATACGTAAGAGACGATTGTGTTCGTGTTGACTCTCGTGCAGGTGTAGAACATTGCGTTTGTACTAACTCTCTTGTGCATGAAGATGATTGTGTTCAGGCCATCTCTCTTACATGTGGAGATGTTTATCGATAATTGTGCTCATGGCAGAGATCGTGAACTTATCTAAGTTCTAGTTCGTGCCAGTGATGGTATACTCGCGTGAATATGGGCAAGAAGTGATCAAGATTGTACTGATGGACCTTCAGCTCATAGTCTAGGAATGACAAGCAGGTGTTCACTGCTTGTGAAAACCCGAAGAGTGGTCTGAAAAGTCAACCATCTCCAGGGAACTCATCACGGCAGCTTGTGGTCATCAGGGAGTGTGTACTGAGGATATCACGTAAGTATCCGGGGAGTATCTCTATCGGGTGAGGGAACAGAGAGTACCTCATCATCCTGACCAGTAGCGTATGGTACAGGTCTCTTGCGCTACTTGGCATCTGAGGTAATGGCCAGAAACCTTGAACCTTGTACCTTAAGACTTCCAAGGATGAAGTTTTGGATACAAGACCAATCCTCCACAAAATCATATACAAACCAGACAAACACTAGAGAATTAGACAGATTGGTTGTCTTGAGCTTTGGTGTCATCTCTGGAACTCTGCATCAGGTGTCTCATGGTGTCTCATGTAAAGATATAGTAGTCATGTCTGGAAATCTACATCGGGAGAGAGCAGTAGCAGTGAGTAGGCACAAGTTGCTTCTCTCTCCCTGAAAGAGAGAGAAATCTTGTCCAAGAAGCGGGATGGAGGGCAGTGTCTGTCAACTAAACTGGCAGTGCGTACAGAACTGTCTTTCCCACAGGGAGAAAACGGAAAGAGTTAAAAGAAAGTAACTCTTATCGATTGGATTTCATGTACTTCCCAATAACATCTTAAACTTTTCAGAAGTGATGAAAGGAGAACTTGAAGTTCATCTTCTCCAGAGTCACAAAGGATGATTAAGGACATACAAAGTGATCAAAATTGTACTCGTGGACTTTCATCTCATAGCGTGTGGGAATGACAAGCAGGTGTTCCCTGCTTGTGAAAACCCAAAGAGTGGTCTGAGAAGTCAACCATCTCCAGGGAACTCTTCACAGCAGCTTGTGGCCATCAGGGAATTTGTACCGAGGATATCACGTAAGTATCAGGGGAGTGTCTCTATCGGAAGAGGGAACAGAGATTACCTCATCATCCTGACCAGTATCGTATGGTCCAGGTCTCTTATGCGACGTGGCATTTGAAGCAATGGCCTGAAACCTTGAACCTTGTACCCTGAGACTTCCAAAGATGAAATTTTGGATACAAGACCAATCCTCTACGAAATCATATACAAACCAGACAAACACTAGAGAATTAGACTGATTAGTTGTCTTGTACTTTGGTGTCATCTCTGGAACTCTGCAGCAGGTCTCTCATGGTGTCTCATGTGAAGATATAGTTGTTTTATGTCTGGAAATCTACACCGGGAGACAGCAGATGCAGTGAGTAGGCACAAGTTGCTTCTCTCTCCCTGAACGAGAGAAATCTTGTTCACGAAGTGGGATGGAGGGCAGTGCCTGTCAAATAAACTGACAGTGCATACAGAGCTGTCTCTCCCACAGAGAGAAAATGGAAAGAGTTAAAAGAAAGTAACTCGTACCGATTGGATTTCATGTGCTTTACAATAACATATTCTTAAACTTTCCAGAAGTTATGAAAAGAGAAAGGAGAACTTGAAGTTCATATTCTCCCGAGTCACAAAGGATGATTGAGGACATACACACAGTAAGATACGACAGCTAGATAATACATCCTTAACGCTTTCTAAGATCGGAAGACACTAACGGGAAAAAGAATGGCGGCACACTGCCTGCGGAGCATCAGTGATTTCCGAGGAAAACCTTCCTTAGGCTCTTGTTCTCAGTCAAAGACATGCCACCTGACATGAAAAATTATATTGGAAAATGGAAAGTTACACAGAAATTGTAACACAATTACAATTAATAGGAAGCGCTGCAAATTCAACCATAATATCCCTTGGACATAACTGCAAGACCAAATATTCAAACTAAAAGTGAAACCAAAGATTAAAACAAGAAGTACATTTATAGTCTCTGTCGGCCTAAGTCAAAGTGAAGGTTGCTCTATCTGGCAGGTGGGTGATACTTACCTGGCAATCAACATGTTTACGTTATTAAAAAGTTTAACAGAAGTTTCAGTTTTGCCGACGTGATACCTATATTAATAACCAATGGTTTGTACATGTAGGAACAAAGGTGAATTATAGAATACATGAAGAGGGAATAGTAGAAAATCCTGCAAAAAGGGTTAGTAAATAAAAATGAACATCTAGAGCGGAAAAAGTCTGAATATATGCTGAGACTTGAGCCAAGTCTCCTGCCATGTAATGAAGTGAAGATGTGAAATAGCAATATAAGAAATATGGACTTTTTTGGGATAAGATGCTTGAATTATACATGTTCGATAAACTGGATTAAAAGATTAAGAATTTATTTAAACACTACAGTTTAGGAAAACACTGGCACAAGTTAAAAGACATATCAGTATGTTGGAGGGAAGTGAAGATAATACGCTGTTTACACGAGAGTAAAATTCCGAAGTCTTAGGAGAAGGGAAGATAAGACTAAAGTAATGGTTTACTTTTTAGATTAAGCAGTAACACTAAAACAAATGCCTCTTTATATCTAGCAAACGTAGGTGTACAAACGTAAGGTGACTGAAATAGTTTTGGAGGTAAGGTGACAATTTTTTTTTTCAACTCTCCTTACACCATTAAAGGAAATAAGGCGTATTTGATTGCTGCAACAAGAATAATTTCATAGCTCTTGAATAATTTACTGCTTATGGTAAATGAGGTACAATTGGTTTCAACAGAGCATGCATAAACCCATAACTCATAATTCGATGCTTGTACCTCTTTCAGTAGGCAAATAAGCTAAAAATTTCACAAGATTTATTTTATATATATATATATATATATATATATATATATATATATATATATATATATATATATATGTATGTATGTATGTATATATATCCAAAATGTGACCTGCTATTAAAATTAATTAAGATGCTATGGACATTGTCCCATCATCATATACAAACTTTATTCTTTATAACAGAGATAATTAAACAATAGCAAAAAGGTGAAGATTAAAACTACTGGTTAAAGCTGGAATATCTTAAATGTAAGGTACAGTAAAATGGAAGAAGATAAAACTGGTTAATGAAGCAAAAATGAGAATTCCCTGGTATATCAAAACTGCATATATTCACAGGCAGGCATCTTTTGTCTCTTGAGACAATGGTGCCTTTAAGAACGAAGGTTAAGCGAAGAATTTTTTTCTAGCTTTTCACATATTTGCAAAAATAGGCGAGTACGACGGTCGATGGAGGGGGGGAGGAGGAGGAAAGAGTATGGGCCGATTAAGAAGGATTAACCGATATTGAAATTCGGGCAATTAAGTCCGGATTAAACCAATGCAAAATGTTCTTATATAACCTGACATTATTTATCACATGTACGGTAGTTTTGTATTGGGTGAATAAATATCCATTCAATTGCATGTCTTTTTATGAATATGCATACAATATGTAGCCTATGTATACGCGCATATATATATATATATATATATATATATATATATATATATATATATATATATATATATATATATTATATATATATATATGATATATATATATATATATATATATATATATATATATTATATATATATGATATATATATATATATATATATATATATATATATATATATATATATTATATATATATATATGAATATATATATATATATATATATATATATATATATATATATATATATATATATATATACATGCTGTTTCTCCTGAATAATAGAAGGGAAGACTGGATTCTGAATGCAAATGAAAAAAAAAAATTGAAGCTGTTGATATGATTAATTAGCATATTTTGCGTCAGATCATGGATAGCTCTGTAAGAAATATGGAGATGCCTGAATAGGGTTTTACAGGAGAAAAAAAAAAGGAAAGGTCACTAGCGCATTCATCCTTTATCTGCTGAATTGTGAACCACCCCTGCTTTGGTAAAACTTCTATATTATTAGTTACTTCAACTACATATGCAGAGAGCTCATCAGTAACACATGAAAACCAGTTTCCAAACTATATTGTTCGGAAGCTGATGCTTCCTACATATTAGGTTCTTCCATTCCATTAAATTGTTAACATATTTATAAAAATCTTTCCATGTTTTCCACTACACCTACCATTTCTGATTCTCCATTCCTTTTCTTAACCTACTGTCGTTTATTCTTTCCACACGATCAAACTACCTTAAAGTACTTTGATCTATCCTTTCTCAAACAGTTTTTTTTTTTTTCTATGGAACTTCACATTTGTCACCCTATCAACTCTTCTTAAACCGTACAGTGCCATATAATCTCCAAACATCTACAATTCCAAACTCATTCATGACTAATTTTCTTACCCAACAACTAGGCTATATGCATAGCTCATTCGCTAATCTCCCACGTGATTTCATACTAATGATATAGAGTAGTCATCAAGTAATAAACACTCTTGTCTCAAACGTACTTTCACACCAAACCAGCTACGTTCTTAAGTAAATACTCTACCATAAACCTGTTTATATTATAACAACTTTTAATTCTTTTCCACAACTTATTCACTATTATAGCTTATCACACCAAACAGCCAACCATGGAAGGGTTCTTTCATTTGACATTTACTAAGTCAGAGTTGTCCAAATTATGAGATAGTGGGCATGATCGAAGAATATAATTGATGGTCTGGGTATTTTCTCCATATTTGTAGGACCAGAAACCAATCGCTCACTTCATTTCCTATCCTACACATGCTTCACTGCCTTTGTAGAAGCTTTTCACTGCTTGCAACAACCTTCCACCAACTCCAATTAGCCTCATTACATTCCACACTGCTTCCCTATCAACTCTATCATATGCATTCTCCAGATCCATAAACGCGACATACACCTCCTTACCTTTTGCTAAATATTTCTCGCATATCTACCTAACTGTAAAAATCTGATTCATACAACCCCTACCTCTTCTACAACCACCCTGTACTTCTAGGATTGCATTCTCTGTTTTATCCTTAATCCTATTGATCAGTACTCTACCATACACTTTTCCAACTACACTCAATAAACTAATACCCCTTGAATTACAACACTCATGCACATCTCCCTTACCCTTATATAGTGGTACAATACACGCACAAACCCAATCTACTGGTACAATTGACAACACAAAACACATATTAAAGAATCTCACCAACCATTCAAGTACAGTCACACCCCCTTCCTTCAACATCTCAGCTCTCACACCATCCATACCAGATGCTTTTCCTACTCTCGTTTCATCAAGTGCTCTCCTCACTTCCTCTCTTGTAATCTCTCTCTCATTCTCATCTCCCATCACTGGCACCTCAACAACTGCAACAGCGATTATATCTGTTTTCCTATTATCCTCAACTTTCAGTAAACTTTCAAAATATTCCGCCTACCTTTTCCTTGCCTACTCTCCTTTTAACCTTCCATTTCCATCTTTCACTGTCTCTTCAATTCTTGAACCAGCCTTCCTTACTCTCTTCACTTCTTTCCAAAACTTCTTATTCTCTTCATATGAATGACCCAAACCCTGACCCCACCTCCGGTCAGCTGCCCTCTTTGCCTCACTTACCTTGTGCTTTATTTCCACATTTTCCTCTCTATATCTTTCATACTTCTCTACACAATTACACTGCAGCCATTCTTCAAAAGCCTTCTTTTTCTCTTCCACTTTTACCTTCACTAAATTCCACCATTCACTGCTCTTCCTCATGCTGCCTCCAACAAACTTCTTGCCACACACGTCACTTGCAATCTCAACAAAATCTTCTTTTACTAACTTCCACCACTCCTCTAAATTACCAGTTTCTCTTATTTTCACTTCGTCATATGCCATTTTCAACCTTTCTTGATATTTACCTTTTACCCCCAGTTTTATTAGCTCTTCAACCCTCACTAGCCCCCTTATATATATATATATATATATATATATATATATATATATATATATATATACATATACTTATAAATATACAGTATATATATATATATATATATATATATATATATATAATTGTAAATATATATATATATATATATATATATATATATATATATATATATATATATATATACATATACTTATAAATATATATATATATATATATATATATATATATATATATATATATATATATATAATTGTAAATATATATATATATATATAATATATATATATAATTGTAAATATATATATATATATATATATATATATATATATATATATATATATACATATATATATATATATATATATATATATATATATATATATATATATATATATATATAATGTTTATAAATATACTGTATATATATATATATATATATATATATATATATATATATATATATATATATATATATATATATATATATAGAGGTATGTATTACTATCCAAGCTACAACCCTAGTTGGGAAAGCGAGCTGCTATAAGCACCTAAGGTTCCAACAGGAGAAAATAGCCTCATGTGGAAAGGAAATATATGAACTGTATGAAAAGAAATATATATAATTAGAGGCAGTCCCTATGAATGAAAATGGATTATTTTTTTTTCTTCTTTCTTCCTGTTACTGTGTAAAAGCAAAGGCAGATGACTAACAACCACCATCAACTAACCATAAAGAGAGAGAAAGATGTTATGGCCTAGTCAATCATGGTTCAATGGGAAACCAGTACTAGTTCATGGAAAACTTATATCACTGTTATGATTTATAGAAATGTGTTAGTTCAATATTTTGCATAGATTCTTATAAATTTCCTTTTGCTTTGATGGAAGAGTTTAGGAAAAAGCCTTATGTATTGTTGTTGAATGTTTCCATTATATTTAACTTAAATTTTATTTTGATAATACTTCTTTTCAGTAAAGTTAGCTTTAGAAAAAATAACAAAATTTAGGTGCATTTCATTAATAATGATAAGTGTGCCTATATAGTTTTAGATTAACATTTACTACCTATCCAAGAGTAACTACCCTGCCTAAAATTCAAGCTTGTTATTTCCTTCTGAAGTGTTTAAATCGATAGTTAGCCCAGACAAGACAGCAGAAAACTTTCGCTCCCCACTGCATATTCTTTGAGATAGGTCTCGTTCTGTTTGGCACATTGCAAGGCATTCTTTGAGGTAGGTCTCGTTCAGTTTGGCACACCGAACTACAAATTTAAGTTACTATTATTTGAAGTATACATTCACCTATTCTTTTAACATAAAATATCTTATCCTACAATTTATTTAACAGTATATATTATTTTCAACGAAAACTTTAATTCTCAGGGGAGCCGATGACACGCCTTGTCATCTATTTATGTAATCGTAAGGGCACAGCTCTAATGCTTATTTTGAGGAAATGTCCTCTAAAATTAGCGGTGTCATCTAAGGAAAACGAGATTTGCATCTCAGTACGGGCATATGCGGAGTCTACCTCTGAATGTGAAGAAAAAAATAAAAACAGCAGCAGCAGCAGGCATTACGAGTTAAACAAACAATCAGTGTTAATCAGTCAACCGCAGTATTTTTCCTTGTTTATGGCAAGCGTTAGTCACGCCAAACTATGACCTCATGTTGAAGAACATGTCCACTTCCATGGCTTTTGGGGATGAAGCCAGTATAGAGAGTCATATGGGAAGAATGAGCAAATGCTTTGTCCGCTTTCTATACATTCACACGTGCTGACAACACTAGATGATTCGCTTGTATAAGCAAAGCAACCTGGCTGCAAGTCTACATGAAGGTGGCTGTTTTCAACAGAGGCAGAGGTGACCAAAACTATGTTTGCCTACTCTCCCAAAGGCATCTACATCAATACTATCTCTGAACTGCGTTGGTATCTCTTCTTCAAGCATACGGCAGAAAAAGACAAGCAATGTTCTATGCTTGGAGCTCTGAGACAACATATCCTAAGAGTCCATATCTACTAGCGAATGTGGGGACAGGATCCTCTGATGGATCCCCTGCAGAATGGCTACCACAAGAAGTCCGATGATCAACTGAAACCAACCATGACAGTTGTCCTTCCAGCTCCAAAGCCCATCATTGAGCTGGTTAGCTCCCAATGGAAGACACTGTTCTTCTGCCAAATATTCTTGCAGAACAAAGAACTTTTCCTGCACTGATTATTGCCAGTGTAGGAGTGAGTGTCAGAATGATGAGGATTCAGAGAACAAGTATGAAACTGATGGTGATGTTATGTAATGTAAGGACTCCTTGGTTATCTAGAAGGTTAAAGCCCATATCTGTCATGAGGAGCTTGATGGTTTTTAATGGACACTATCTTCTTGAATGTTCATGTCTGATCACTTCTAAAACATTCAATAAAATGGAATACTTCGATCAAAGAAGTTTGTGGTTGAATCTAGCTTGCTTATTTTGATACTATTTGATTCCTTGGCACAGAAAATGGTGGCTTAGCTATCAAAATCATATTTATAAGTTATTTAGAAATTGAGATATTGATTAAACTTTTATATGGCAGCCATTTTGTAAAATCCAAGATGGCGACCATACAAGTATCAAAGTAAATGGAAACATTGTTTTTCTGATTTATCGATACGTTAATTTCCAAAAATTTACAGTTTTGATACTCTCCACAAAAATCCGGGGAAATTACATGGTGAACCTGGCTAATACCCACAAAAGCAACATTCTATCACTACCAGTGCAGAGATAAAAGACCACACCAACTGACCTTGACAGAAAAGATCCGGAAACACATTAAGCGCTTCTTAGCCATCTCAAGAGCAGTGCAACTTTTGGTCCTTCCAGGGATATCCATGGATTAATTATGAGAGCTAAGCATCTTCTGGTTGATAGGGATGAAACGTTTCCTGCACAAATATATTCAAGTGGGTTACTTGTTAATTTCACAGTGACTTCACCCTAGCATCTGTTTGAAAGACAAATAATGATATGAAATAGTTTTATTCATCAGGATGAATGGAAATATTAATATCAATTTTCATGGTAAGAAAGTGAAAAAAAAAAAAAAGAAACTGAAAAGTACACTAATTCCAACTAAACTTTCTAGAAAAAGACGCTTATTGTCTCTTTCAAAATAAATGTATCAAATGAGCATCTACCCTCAAAAGAATGAGAACATACGCTATTTCCTTTTCAGGTATAAAGCATAAAGAACTAGAGGGGCACTTAGTAGAGCACAGACCTCTGTCGCGACAGCCTATTTATCTACCTTTTTCTCAACCTTAACATGCATTGTTTGGCGTGGATTTTCACACACTCAAATATGAACCATATTTGAAGTCTTTGTGACAACGATGTCCAAACTTATGGCTGATTACGTGAATTGGACATTTTGCTTGACCAGGACCCTGACCTTCCAAAATTTAATGATTTCAAGCTTTATATACAACAGTTAATCCCTGCACGTTTCATTAATCTATGATTAAAATTGTGGCCAGGAAGCTGTTCACAAAGAAACTCACACACAAACACTTTAACAGGGGGTAA
The DNA here is from genome assembly GCF_036898095.1 of Palaemon carinicauda. Taxonomy (NCBI): domain Eukaryota; kingdom Metazoa; phylum Arthropoda; class Malacostraca; order Decapoda; family Palaemonidae; genus Palaemon; species Palaemon carinicauda. Next base: position 8,252,783 of record NC_090725.1, on the reverse strand, counting down.
AACATAACCTTCTTCCAACTTCGTTGGCGGACGTAGTTAAGAGGAACAATGATTCACAATTGATACATACCAGACTTTTCATATGCCAGATAGATGTTGAAGAGATAAATCTATGGTAGTGAAATCAGTGAATATTTAGTAAATGCAAAAACTGTCTCGCATTTTCTTTTTTATTTTGGTATGTATACATAACACATACGGAACTTATTTCACACAGAAACACTAAAAACCTCGACTAAAACTTGTCATAAATTCATTAACTGGAAAATCAACACAGCTGGAATCACAGTTCTTAACTATAACAAAAATATGATGGCTCAATAACTACATTTCAAAAAATCAAATTATGTTAAGGTAAGGAAATCACCGATAATTCTGATATTAGGTCTGTAGTATTTTAATCTGGGGACTTTTAGAAAGGATGATTATCTCAATACCCGACACCACAAATGTATTCCTGAGGCTGATCCTATTGGTCTCTAAAGATTACCACCTCAGATGTACGATTCAGGCTAGAGTAAAAGAAAAACAAGGTTGATCCAAGATATCCAAGCTGATCTGGCTTGGATACCTAGTAGGATTTTTATATTAGGTCAATTATGGTGAAATAAAAGTTGTCGGGAAACCCAGAGATCTCAAGAACCTAGATTATGTACTAAAGATGAGATATAAAAGTAAAATTACTGTAAAACTTAACACTAAGAAATTATGATTAGTGCAGTGAAGGTAGCCTGAAAAGTATCATCTAAACATGACAAATTCGTAGATTATTTGTAATTTTCCTAATGATACAAACCTTTAGCTATTTATTCATTTATTCGGCGAAGCTGGAATGACAAGCCAATAAAATTTAGCGAGGGTTAACTACCCATTCCGCTAGTTAGCGGGGGTAGGGGGGTCACTTGCTACCGTTCTCGCTCACACACCAGTGATTTAGCTCACTTTGCATGGAAGTAGGACTTCAAGGGTGATAAGGCTGGCGGGTAAGTTTGTATAGATAGCCGAAGGTTTGAATCGTTTGAAAAAAATACAAATTATATGCGAATGTGTCATTTGTTCCATAACTGGAATACAAACCTGCCCTATTTATTTAGGGGTGACTCACCCATTAGGAGGGGTGGACGTCCCTGACAATCTGGCTTTTTGGCTTTGCCTGGGGGCTCCTTATCTGAGTATATTTGTACCCGAAATAGAAGTCCCTGCACGTCGGTAAAAACTTGCTATGGAAGGTCCGCGGCCTACGCAAGCTCTATATTGATATTTAGAGGTGTGACTCAGAGTCTTTTGTAAGAAAAACTGTTGTAACCAAGACTTTTCCAGTACCACCTCGCCAGGGTATGGGGACGCAACAGTATTAGCTTAATACTAGGTACTTAAGGGAGTAAGATTTACCTGCAGAGGTTTGAGGTCAGCTTATACAGTTAACCCAGGATGTTGCTTTCTCTTTCCCCAAGAGAGAGGAGGATGAAGAAAAGAATAAGAGCCAGTCAAACCTTTTCATTCACGCAGACTAAAACTGGGTAACAGTGCCCTCAACCTTCTGCTACTTGTCCAATAAGGAGCTTGAGGTATTATACCAGCTGTTGTGCAGCCACCAAAGGGCTGATAGAAAACGTATCGAGCCTCCTGTGGGTCACGTCTTGCAGGTAGTGGGTTGTGAAAGTGTTCTGACATTTCCGCAACCCAGCCTGAAGAACCTGCATCACTGAGAAGTTCCTCTTAAATGCCAGGGACGTAGCTACATCCCTGACATCATGAGCTCTGGGGCAACGTGAAGGAAGAGGGTCTGGATTCAGCAAATGGTCTATGACCTTGCAAATCCATGCTGAGATGGTGTTCTTGGTGACCCTCCTCTTGGTCCTCCATGTGCTGACGAAAAGTGCAGGCACATGGGGACGGGCTGCGGTTATCCTCTGAAGGTAAGGCCTCAAACTCCTCACAGGGCAGAGTAAGAGATGATCAGGGTCATCTGTTACAGAACAAAGACTCAAAATCCGAAAGTGGTTGTTCTCTGAAGGTAAGGCCTCAAACTCGTCCTGGGCAGAGTAAGAGACAATCAGGGTCATCTATTGAATAACAAAGACTCGAAATCAGGAAGGAGTAGCATCGAGAATCCACTACTCCCGGGTTCTGAGTCTTAGCAACCAAGTCAGGGACGAAGCTGAACATTACTTCTCCCCATACCCTTGAATGGGCGATGTGGTATGAGTGACAACGAAGTTCAATGACTCGCTTGGCCGAAGCTAAAGCTAGCAGGAACACGGTCTTCCATGTTAGGTGGTGATCTGTTGCCTGGCATAATGGTTCATAGGGAGGTTTCTTTAGAGACCTGAGTACTCAAACCATATTTCAGTGGGGGGAGGTCTCACTTCAGACTGAGGACAGGTAAGTTCATAACTCCGTATGAGTAAGGAAAGTTTTAGCAATGAAGAAATGTCCATTCCGTTCAGTCTAAAGGCAAGGTTTAAGGCCGACGGATAGCCTTTTACCGGCGAGACTGACAGGCACATTTCTTCACGCAAATACATGAGAAACTCCTCTACTGCTGGAAAAGTGGCATCGAGAGGAGAGATGCCCTTTCCATACACCAACCACAGAAGACTTTCCACTTTGCCTGGTAGACTACTGCTGATGACTTTCGTAGGTATCTAGACATCCTGCTTGCAACGTGTGGCAAAAATTCTCTCTGAGAGAGGAGATGCTGGATGGTCTCCAGGCGTTGAGTCGTAGCTAAGTTACGGCTTTGTGGAATATGTTGGCAAGTGATTGTTTTAATATATCATGTCGTGGAGGGAGTTCTCTTGGAGACTCCATCAGGAATTGCAGAAGGTCTAGAAATCATTCCATGTGATGCCATAGTGGAGCTTTGAGGGTCATTGAAAGGTTGACTGATGTTCTGGCCTTGTTGAATACCCTCCTCATCAGACAGAACGGGGGAAATGCCTCTTGGGAGTGGGGAGCAGTACAACGGGAGCCTGAAGTTCAGGGCCGTTGCGAAGCGATCCACTGTCGGAGAACCCCACAAACAGGACTTTGTTGGCTACTAGATGATCCAAAGACCATTCGGTACTCACTATCTGAGATGCTCTGCTCAGGTTGTCGGCGAGCACATTCCTCTTGCCTGGAATGAAGCATGCCGATGGTAGTATCGAGTGAATCTCGACCCATCTCAGTACCTCTACTGCTGGATGGGACAGGGGCTGCGAAAAAGTACCTCCTTGTTTGTTGATGTAAGCCACTACTGTGGTGTTGTCACTCATCACCACCACTGAGAGGCCCGCCAGGAACTGTTGAAAGGCCAGAAAGAGGGCCTTCATCTCTAAGAGATTTATGTGGAGGTACTCTTCTGACTCTGACCAGAGGCCTGAGGTCATGTGGTGCAGCACGTGGGCCCCCAACCCTTTCTTTTTATTTTTTGAAGCGTCTGAGAATAGCAACAAACCTGGGGGGGGGGGCGCGAAGGTCCACTCCCTTTTGTAGGTTCTTGTATGACACCAACCATTCGAGGTTCGTCTCTGTTCCGCTAACCCCATGGGGATCTGGATGTCCGGGGAATTGAGAACCTGATTCTATAGGGACTTGAGTTGCCACTGAAGGGATCTCATCCAGAGACAACTGTTGGGAAGTAGACGGGACAATGATGAAAGGAGACCGAGGCTGGAAGCTCTTCTCGTCTGAGAAAGGGTCTTGCGACCTTTCTCAGCCTCGATATTCTGTTGTCTGATGGGACGGCTTTGTGGAGATTGGTGTTTATTACCATGCTCAGGTATACCAGTCTCTGCGTAGGAAGCAGGGAGAACTTCTCGAGGTTTACCATGATCCCCAGATCTTTGCAAAACCCCAGAAGTTTGTCTCAATGTTGAAGAAAGGTTGACACCAAGTCTGCTAGGATTAGCCAGCCATCCAGATAACGAAGGAGACGGATGCCAATCCTATGTGCCCAAGATGACATTAGGGCAAACACTCTGGTGAAGACTTGAGGTGCTGTGTAAAGACCGAAGCACAACACCTTGAACTGGTATTTCCAGTTATCTAGGCTGAATCTTAAGTACTTCCTTGAAGACGCATGGATTGGGATATGAAAGTACGCGTCCTTTAGGTCCAGTGTGCATATTAAGTCCCGTGGTCTTACCGCTAGTCTGATCATGTCTGCTGTCTCCATGCTGAACGGAGTTTGTTTGACAAACTTGTTCGGAGCTGAGAAGTCGATGACTGGTCTCCAGCCTCCCAATGCCTTTTTCACAAGAAAGAGTTGACTGAAGAAGCCTGGAGACTCATCAAGGACCTCCTGGAAAGTGCCCTTCTTCAACAGGGTCTGAACTTCTCCCCAGAGGAATAGCCCCTTTGCTGCTCCCATCGAAAAGGAGTCTATTGACACAGGATTCCTGGTCAATAGGGAGAGACGTTATGAACGAGATGCGATACCCTAAACGCGTCACAGAGATTGTCCAAGGTTCGGCCCAGAGTTGCTTCCACCAGTTCGAGCAAATTTGTAGGCAACCTCCTACTGGTGGACAAGCAGGGGGAGTGCCTATCCTAGCGTTTGCAGCATTGGCCGCTCCCTCGAGGATATTTTGCTCCACTGGTCTTAGAGGGATTCTGGGTGCCAAAGACATGGTCTAAGATCGTGTCTTTGCCATCTTGTGGGGGTTATCTCTGTGTCAGTAAACCCATTGAGAACCCTCATGAGAGTCACAACCTGCCAAAATGCATGTTCTGACTCTATCTGCTCTCCTCTCGATGCTGGAATTGCAATGAAGTCTTCTTCTTCCACCCCCAAGAGCTTTTCTTGGGGTGAATGGCATACATCCCTCGAGTGACTGGCTGCATCTGTAGGCTTAGAAGTCCTTAAAGAGGACTTTGGAAGAGTCTTGAAGTCCTTAGGCTCCATCCGAGGAAGGAAGTAGGACTCGAGCATGGAAGCCTGGATTGTCATGTCCCTCCTGACTTCCATCGGTGGTGAACTCACCGTGCGAGGGGAAACTTCCTCTGAAGGTGGAAGAAAGGAAGCCCCATTCTTACGCGACTCACTGGGCAGAGGTGAGGTAGGAGAGTGTCCGCTGGAAGATGCAGGAGGACTAGGCCTCAATGGCCTAACAGCGGTTAGCTTTACCCTCGGGAAAGTGACCACATCTGAGACCCCTCTCTTCCTCTTCAGGGGAGAAGAAGAAGCCGTGGTTCCTTGCAGTAGGTCTGCTGGAGTTGTAAGATGCTCTGAAGAGCTTGGAGACAGAGCAGGCTTGAAGGCTTGCACCACTGCTCTGACCATACCACTGAACCACGGCTGCTTACTGACTGACGTGCTGTTAGACAGATCCCTAAAGGGAAAGTGACCGAAGGTTCACTGCGAGGTGTCTCTGCTGTTGATGGATTCGCCTTAAGAGGAAGGAAGCTTCTGGATCCTGAACCCCTCTGTGAAGACCACTTCCCCTTTCCCTAGCGGTCGCGCTGTAATGCGTTTGAGGGGAGGGGAATGAGGTGATAGTGACCTGTCTATTTGATGTTCCTTAAACCTAGGAGCCTGTAGAATCTACTCATGGCCATGGTGCAAGTGCGCCGGTGAGCGCTGGTGCATTGGCGAGCACTGGCGCATTGGCGAGCACTGGTGCATTGGCGAGCGCTGGCGCATTAGCGAGCACTGGTGGGCCGGAAAGCACTTGTGCGCAGAAGAGCGCTGGCGGGCAGTAAAGCACTACGCAGGATGCTGGTGCGCAGATTCCAGAGAATGCGCAGAAGAGCGCAGGTGGGCAGGAGAGCAGGGGGCGCGCAGGAGAGTGTGGGCTTGCAGGAGAGCGCTGGCGCGCAGTACGGCACTGCACAGGAGGATGCTGTTGCGCAGTTTCCGGTGAATGCGGAGGAGCGCGCTGGCGAGCTGGAGAGTGCCGGCGAGCCGAAGGGTGCTCATGAGCTGTAGAGAGCGTTGGCACAGGAGAGCGCTACTGCGCAGTGAAGTGCTGGCATTTAGGAGAGCGCTATTGGTTTGTGGGAGTGCATTCGTACAGGAGACCATTGCAGAGCAGGAGACTGAGGCTGCGCATAAGAGCGCTGATGAGCTTGAGCTGGAGAGCGCAATTGCGCTGGCGAGCATAGGTTGGCTGGCGAGCGCTGGCGAGTTGGTAAACACTGCTCTTTGGAACGGCGGGGGTGCGCTGGAAAGCGCCGGCCATCTGGAGATTGCTGGGGCATTGGAGGGCGCTGAGGACGAGCAGGAGAAGGCTAGAAGAATGTTGAACCGCTGGAGAGCACTGATGCTCTAGAAAGCGTTAGAGTGCAGGCTGGCGCTGACGTGCTGTTGGAGAGTGCTGGTGTCCTGCAGGGCGCTGGCAAGCTGGAGAGCATTGGCACGCTGCTGACCGCTTAGGTAGAACATCCAGAGGATGTACAGGAGTTAGAAACATTCATTAGATGTGATTCAGAATCATGAAAGGAAGATAAAACCTCATAATAACAACACCAAGGGAAAACAGAGGAAAAGCTAAGTATGGGGAAAAGATAAAGTAAAAAAAAAACCTAGAGCAAAAAGACAAATGAGGAACTCTGCTATTACTAGAATAGTGCCATTGAATGGAGAGATAACCCTTCCACGACACTAACCACAGACAACAGTTCACTATGCCTGGTTGACCGAAGCCGAAGATTTACGCTGGTACCCGGACATCCTCTTCGCAACTTGTTGTGGAAAAGGGACTCTCTGAGAGACTCTGAGAGAGGAGGAGCTGGATAGTCTCCCGGTGTGAAGTCGCAGTGAGAGAGAGAGAGCCCCCCAATGGGATAATATCTCTCTCTCTCTCTCTCTCTCTCTCTCTCTCTCTCTCTCTCTCTCTCTCTCTCTCTCTCTCTCTCTCTCTCTCTCTCACGACTTTGTGAAAGATGTTCACATGTAGCTGTTAAAGTAGATTGTGTCGTGGAGGGAGTTCTCTCGGAATCTACATCAGGAGTTGCAGACGAGTCCACTGGGTGTGACGAGTCTGCCGGGAAAGACGAGTCTTAACGGTGAGACGAGTCTTCTAGACAAGACTGCTGATGACAAGGCCTGCTCCGAAGAACAATGGCAGGGAAAGGATGAGTCCAATTCCCGCTGGAGGAATACCCCGAAGGCGATGCCAATCAAGTGAAGGAAGTCTTTCCCGTGGGCAAGAAAAGGAGACCAACGTCTGCTGCAACTATCGGCAATTCTTTCCACAAGCAGGAAGAAGGCTGAACATAGGCTAGAGGAGGGACTCCCCCTCCTAAGGGGAGCGGACGAATCCAACTTACGCAAGAGGAATCCCATAAAGGGGAGACCAAACAGGTGAAGGAAGTCTTTCCAGACCGTGACCCACATCTGTTTCTGCTGTAGGCGATTCTCCCCAAAAGTAGGAAGATTACTGACCAGTGGTTGGAGGAGGGGCTCTCCCTTGGAAAGGAAAATTCCAACACCTGGAGGCGAACCTTCTGGCCACACTCTCTGTTTCCTATCATCGAGCTCTAGCTCAAGTTGAGGGTAGACATCAAGTGTTGCCTGAGAAACACAGCCAAAGCTAGTTCCTGAGTTACCACCGAAGGGGTTATTCCTGTGTGTTTGGAAGGCTCCCTACATCTCAAGGAGATTTAAATAACGGTAACCGTCAGAATCTGACCAGAGTTCGGATGCCAAGTAGTACAGCATGTGGCCAACCCCTTTTTTTTGATGCATCTGAAAGGAGCGTCAAATCTGAGGAAAGGACAAGGCGGTCAACTTTTTGGCTAAGATTCTCCTTTGTCAACCATCTTCTCAGGTCCATCTCCTACCTGGGTCCTGCAGAGACCACAGATATAGCGAGATCCCTCAAGCTGAACTACCGCCATCCTCTGCCTTAGACCCAGTCGTTTTGCGAAACTTCTACACACTGATGAAGATGAACATGGCTAAGGATACCCGACTCTCATAAGGAGGATTTACTTCAATCCTCAGATCGTGGTAAACTCAAGGAGATGTCTCAGTGGTGGCGATGGTAAGCCACCGAGTCTGTTTGGATCAGCCAGTTGTCCCGAATTCTTTTGAGAATGAAGTTGATCCTGCAGGACCAGATTGGCACTGGGGTAAAAACTCTCGTGAAAACCAGAGGTGCTGTCAACACCGAAGCACCACACCTTGATATGAAATGCCTGTATGAACAAAGATACTTCCTTGATGACAGATGTCCATGAAACTAGGAGTACAGTATGAGTCCTAGCGGCTGAACGTACACAGGAAGTCCTGTGGACTAACTGCTTGTTTGACCATATACCTTCTCCTCACCGGAAAGAGTTTGGTGAACTAACTTGTTCCCAGAGGAGAGGACAAAACTGGAAACTTCTAAAGGAAGAACTGACTGTAGAAGCTTGGAGATATATTCATGAAATACGTCGTTCTGCCAAAAAGATGTAACGCCTGAGTCCGTGCGTATGACCCGATGTTCGGATCGCAAAGGTTAAAGAGAGAATCACCCTCAAACCTCAACAGGTGTAAGGAAGATAAATAAAGTAAGCTCTTGTAGCTGGGCTAAGGATTCTTTGTCCTTGTCGAATTGAAATGAGAAAAGTACTCCGAGTTTGTAGGAGTGATTTATCGACAACGGGGAAAACTTCCCTCGAGGATGATGAAAAGAAATTTTCCCTAGATAAGAATATTGGCCGAGGGGTAAACTCAGGCTGCGGAAGGGGGCATTCTCCGAGGGTTGACGAACAAGACCGAGTTCAAGCTAAGGGTTGGTAGTGTATGCCTCTCAAGGGGAGGATCCCGTGGATGGAGGGCTGAAGATGCTCATACAAGGATCCGAGGAAGTATAGGCTGACGAAGACAGAGAGCAAAAAGAGATGTCCACAGCCTCTGGTGTTCTCAGTAGGTCAACCACCTAAGAGCTGACCGGACCACAAGTTACATAGTTTCGCTGGTTGTTATCAACTAACTGGCGCCTTGCAGTCAAAAGAATCCTCGTAACTAAATTGGTATAGCCGTAGCGTAAGCCACTGCTGAATTCAATTCCTTAGAATCAAGGTAATAACCCCACGGGGTTATGTCCCTCGAAGCAGGTATAAAGGGCCGAGGACCAGATCTAAGGAATCGGCCCAAGAACCGTGACAGAGATCTGATAAGTTCTCGAACTTGTGGAGAAAGAGAACCAAACAACCTCAAAGGATTATGTTCACAAGATTTGTTCCGACTCACAGGAGAGGAGGAAAGTGGTCAGAAGAACTCTGTTGCAGCAACCACTGCATAGAACTATGTTCTACCTGCCAGGAGATGCTGAATAGGTATGAGCGCATTCGCAACTAACGCAGGTCTTATCAATGAAGACATCAGCTTGTAAGGTAACCATACCACCATACAGTACCACAAAGGAAGATGTAGTGAGCAGAACTAACAAGTTCGTCCAGTTCAATTATAGAATGATACAATATTGGTTAGGACATTGAAACTTGCATAATTGAACACAATAGATCTTTGCAAATACAGTACACTATTTTGAATCCCATATATTCTGGCAGAAACCCCTATTAACAGAAGTTACAGATTTTGATGGAAAAAAAAAACTGTTTGCTTCATTTGTTGTCAGCAAAATGTGCTTCTGTCGTAAGTTACTTGTTTGAACAGAATAAAGACCAGAACATTTTATATTCTAAGCCTCTTTGTTATTTATTTTCAATATTGGAATATGCAATATAATCATAGCTCTTATTCTATTGATCATGTTAATAATCAAAGGTTAGGGTAGGAACGTGTGTTTGATATATTTAGTCTGATTTATATTTGATCATTGGATATGGAAGGCAGGTCCATGTTCAAACAAATGCTGTAGCACGAGGCTGCAACCCCAGCTCGCCCCTCAGTTAAGTGTGTATTCATTCCTTTTAGGTTGTATAATTGATAAATAACGGGGAAATATGACAAATTCGAAGATAATTTGTATTTTTCCTAACCATACAAACCTTAGCTATTTTCATAGGGTTTACTTTCGGCGTAGCTGAAAGGACGAGCCATTAGAATTTAACGAGGGTGTATTACCCCCGCGCTAGTTAGCAAGGGGGTAGGGGAGTGGTAGCTAGCTACCCCTCCCCCTCACACACCGGTGAACTGTTTCACTTCACTTAGAGGAAGGACTTGCCTTGGGGGACAGGGCTGGCGGGCAAATATGTGTAAATAGCTAAGGTTTGTATAGTTAGGAAAAATACAAATTACCTTCGAATTTGTCATTTGTTCCGTAACTGAAATACAAACCACGCTATTTACACAGGGTGACTTACCCTTAGGCAGGGTGGAAAGTCCCCAGCCTTACTGGCTTTGGCTTACCCGGGGACTCAGAATCCGAGTGAGCAGCACTCGAGAAAAAGAGTCCCTGCACCTCGCAAGTTCTTGCTACGCAAGAAACGTGCGGCCTACATAAGCTTGTGTGTGGAGGGATGAAGTGTGACTTGTCCTAGGAAGTCGACCTGAAGTCCTTTAGCTGGAATTCTAGGCTAGGACATTCCCAATACCACCTCGTCAGGGTATGGGGGACGCGACAGTATTAACTCAATACTAGGAACACAAGGAAGCATAGTTTACCTGCAGAGGTTTGAGGTCAGCTATGCAGAGAACCCAGGATGCTGCTTTCCCCAAGAGAGGGGAGGATGAAGAAAGAAGTAAGGGCCAGACATACTTCTTTCATTCATGCAGTCTAAAACCAGATAACAATGCCCTCAACCTTCTTCTACCTGTCCAATAAGAAGCCTGAGGTTAGACCAGCTGTTGTGTAGCCACCACAGGGCCAATAGATGTATCGAGGCTCCAGTGGGTCACATCCTGCAGGTAGTGGGCTGTGAAGGTCGTTAGACGCTTTCAGACTCCAGCTTGTAGCACCTGCGTCACAGAGTAGTTACTCTTGAAGGTCAGGGACGTTGCGATGTCTCTGACATCATGTGCCCTAAGGCGACGTGACGGAGGAGGATCTGGATTCAGGGCATGATGGATGATCCTTTGAGTCCAGGCTGAAACGGCATTCTCGATGACCCTCCTCTCCGTCCTCCCTGTGCTCCCAAACAGGGCTTGCACGCGAGGACGAACTGCAGCTGTTCTTTAAGATAACCCTTCCGACTCCTTACTGGGCCTAGTAGGAGAAGGTCTGGGTCATCTGTTACAGAACAGAGACTTGAAATCCTGAAGGAGTCGACCGAAGGTCCGGGACTCCCAGATTTTGAGTCTAGTAATCAACTCAGGGACGAACCTGAACGTTACCTCCACCTATCCTCTTGAGTGGGCGACGCCGTACGAGAGACCATGACGTTCGCTGACACGCTTGGCCGAGGCCAGAGCGAGCAGGAGCACCGTCTTCCAAGACCGGTGACGATCAGAAGCCTGGCGTAATGGTTCGCAAGGAGATCTCTTAAGAGCCCTAAGAGCCCGAACTATGTTCCAGGAGAAGGTCTCACTTCCGACTGGGGCAGGTAAGTTCGTAGTTAGGTATGAGCGAAGAAAGATCCAGCGAGGAGGAAATGTCTATTCCTTTCAGCCTGATGGCCAGGCTAAAGGCTGAGCGATAGGCTTCCACCGCCGAGAACGACAAGAGCATCTCCTCCCGCTGATAGACAATGACTCCGCTATTGCTGGAATAGTGGCATCAAGGGGAGAGGTACCTCTCCCACAACACCAACCACAGAAGATTCTCCACTTCGCCTGGTAGACCCCTGCGGATGACTTTCGCAGGTGTTGAGACATCCATTCCGCAACTTGTTGCGGAACGCCTCTCTCTGTGAGGGAATGCTGGATGGTCTCCAGGCGTGAAGCCGAAGCGATGCTACGGCTTGTGGTAGATGTCGCAGTGTGGTTGTTTGAGTAGCTCGTGTCGTGGGGGAAGCTCTCTCAGGAGTTCTGTCAGGAGATGCAGAAGTTCTGGGAACCACTCTGTATAATGCCGCAGCAGAGCTGTCCGAGTCATCGACAGGTTGACCGATATTCTGGTCTTGTTGAGCCCCATTCTCAACAGACAGAACGGTGGGAAGATGTAGACGTCGATGTTGTCCCACCGTGTAGAAAGGCATCTTGCCAGAGTGCCTTGGGGTCTGGGACTGGGAGTAGTACAGCGGCAGCTTGAAATTCAAGGCTGTCGCAAACAGGTCCACAAGGTCAGGACCTGTTGGCTACCAAGGAGGTGGGGGGGGGGGGGGGGGCGAAGACCACTCGGTACTCCCTATCTGTGAAGTCCTGCTCGGACTGTCGGAGAGCACATTCCTTGTCCGGAATGAAACGAGCCGATAGGGTATGAGTGGATTTCGGTTCATCTCAGTATCTCCACTGTAAGATGAGAAAGTTGATATGAAAAGGTACCTCCCTGCTTGCTGAAAGAAAAGGCACTACCATGGGGTTGTCGTCCACGGAGTGACTCGCCAGGGTCTGTTGGAAGTGTTGAGGGGCCAGACTATGGCCTTCATTCCTAGCAGATTGATGTGGAGATATCCTTCTGGTTCTGACCAGAACAGCATCAAATGAGGGGAAAGGGCAAGAAGATCCATTCCCCTGCAAAGGTTTCCATAGGTCCATTCGTTCCGCAGGTCCCAAAGGGACCAGAATGTCCGGGGAATCGTTGTCTTGATTCCACCGGGACTTGGGCCGCCGATGCAGGGATCTCATCCTGAAGTGGCTATTGGAACTAGATTGGCCAAGGAGGAAAGGTGACCTAGGAGGCGTAACCAAGATTGGACTGGAAGCTCTCCTCGTCTGAGGAAACGTTCTGCGATTCTCCTCAGCCTTGCTATCCTGCCATCTGATGGGAAGGCTTGGAGATTGGAGTCTAATATCATGCCTAGATATCCCAGTTGTTGAGATGGGAGCAGAGAAGACTTCCCGAGAATTACCATAATCCCTAGACCTTGGCAAAGTCCCAGAAGCTTGTCTCGGTGTTGAGGAAGGGTCGATTCCGAGACTGCCTGGGATAGCCAGTCATCCAGAAAGCGAAGGAGACGGATGCCGCTCCTGTGTGGCCATGAAGATAACAGGGTGAACATTCTGGAGGACTTTTACAGGGGAGATTAAAACACCGTACTTTGAACTGGTATATCTGTTGTCTAGGCTGAATTTCAAGTACTTCCTGGAAGACGGATGGATTGGGATCTGGAAGTACCTGTCCTTCAGCTCCAGTGTGCACATGAAGAGTTGTGGTCACACTACAAGCCTGATTGGTTCTGCTGTTCCACGCTGAATGAAGTTTGTTCGACAAACTTGATCAGGGCTGAGAGGTCGAGACAGGTCACCAGACTTCGGATGCTTTCTTCCAAGAAAGAGTTGACTGAAGAAGCCGTGGGGGGGAGCCGTCGATGACCTTTAGGAGAGCCTCCACTAGAGCATGGTCTCGATTCCTGCCCGAAGTGCTAGCCCCTTTGCCGATCCCATGGCATAGAGGCTCGGCGACACTGGGTATGCTGTCAGCGGAGGTAGAGATGTAAAGAGCGGGACGCGATATCCTTGGCTGATCACGGAGATCGTGCAGGAATCGGCCCCGAGCTGCTGCCACCTGAGCGCTCAACCTTGGGCATCCCCCCACCGGGAACCCTGCAGAGGGGTTGCCAATCCTAGCGTTTGCAGCCTCGGCCGCTCCCTCAGGATTATTGCCTCCCCAGAAGGACTTCCCGCCCTTCTTGCCTCTGACAGGAGGGGGCTGCTGTTTAGACACCTTGTCTTAGCTGCCGGGGCTGGTTCCGATATCCTGGGATGACTAGGCTGTTGTTGTTGAGGCGCTGGAGGTTTGTAGGGTCTGGATGCAAGCGCCTATGGAGGAGCGAATCGTGATTCGCTTTCTCCATCTCTCAGCTGTCCGTTCCCTGTCCTTGGGCTCAAAACAAGGTCTTTCCAAGAGTGGAACAGTGTCTGAGCTTGCCGACATCCATGGTTGGGACTTCCGAGAGGAACCTCTCGGTCACTGCATCTCAAGGCTTCAACATCGAGTTTGCCCACAAGTTCAAAACTTGGTGAGCCGGGAAACGAGGTGCTCGTGCCCGGGAGGAGGAAAGTTTCCATGACCTTCCTGGAGATCTCCTTAGACAAATTCTCGGATTGAAACAGGATGCGCAGAGATCCAAGCCAGACAACCAGCCACAAAGTGGCCCGCATGGCACACTTTGCGGCTTTCTTCTGGCTTAAGATCTCCAAAAATGAGAATGTCACCAGCCGGGCAGAGAACTTCTCGAGAGAACAACTCCCTGGGGAGACCCTTCCACGGAATGGTGGAGAGGAAGGGCTAAAACCAGGTTCCCCCATGATCTCGAATTAACTCCTCTGCTGACGGCTGACAGACGCAGTGTCAGCGACTTCCGCTAGGGGAAAGGGAATTGAACGATCCTGAGGAGTAGATATGATGGGGCCTGCCCAAAAGGAAGGAGAAGAATGTTGCCCAGACCTCTCTGAAGCTCTGGCACTCTCGCGATGGAAAATCGCTGGTACGCGCGCGGGCGAACACAGGTTCGCGTGTGCGCGGGTGCGTGGGCGAACACAGGTTCGCGTGGGCGTGCGGAACTAAGGGAGAGCGCAGGCGGCCGGGAGACCAATGGCGTGTAAGCGAGTGATGGCGCGCTGACGAGCGATGGCGTGTCCTGGCGAGCGATGGCTTGTAGGCGGGCGAAGGCACGTTGGCAAGCGATGGCGTGTTGGCGAGCGATGGCGCGTGGGCAAACGATGGCTCGTTTGGCAAGCGATGGCGCGTTGGCAAGCGGTGGCGCGTTGACGCGTACTGACCGCTCGCGTAGGCGCGTTGGCAAGCGGTGGCGCGTTGGCGAGCGGTGGCGCGTAGCGACCGCTTGCGTACAGGAGAGTTAACGCGTGGGCGCGTAGGAAACCTACAACGATTGAAGCGTTGGCGTTAAAAACGCTTGCGCGCAGGCGACGAATTGCGCGGGAGCGTAGGAGATCGCTGGTGCGTAAGGAGAGCCCAGGGATTTCTGTGAGCTCCTGTGCGCTAACTTAGGTATCTCCTGGGCGGCGCGGTGAAGTGGAGGCGCTGCGAGTCCAAAAGAACCTGTGAGCGCCTGTGCGCTAGCGAAGGAACTTCCTGAACTGCGTGACGAAGCAGGAACCAGGAGATCGTAGGAGCGTAGTTGCGTGGCCCGGAGAAATGCGCGGCCAGACGTATGAGAGATCGTCGGCGAGGAGGCGAAGGAATAACTCCTTGCCTGCGCCCAGATCTGAAGATCATGGGAGCGTGGGCGAACGATGGCGCGTATGCGCATATCAGGAAGGGAGCGCAGATGGGCGCTGGCGAGCAGGTGCACGTAGAGTTCAGTGAAGAACACCCTGCTTGCGCCCAGATCCGGAGATCGTGGGCGTGAGGGCGAACGTTGGCGCGCAATGCGCACATCAGGAAAGGGTGATCAGATGTGCTCTGGCGAGCAGGCGATCGTGGGCGTTCAGGAGATTGTAAGCGCACAGAAGGTCTCAGAAGAGTTGGCGTTCAGGAGTTGATTCAGCAGAAGTCTGGTCCACAGCAGGAGACTTGCGCCCAGATCCGGAGATCGTGGGCGCGAGGGCAAACGTTGGCGCGCATTGCGCACATCAGGAACATTTGCGAACTACTGTGCAGCACGCAGTAGAATGAGGTTGCACAGGTAAAAAAACCTGGCACCAAAGGGCTTACTCACATGTGAGATAAGCCCTTAGCCCCCAAGGGAATGGTGCCCATTTGGAAAACGGGGTGGAGGCGCCCACAGCACTACTGCATCCAGGAATGGAGAAGGAAGACAAGAAGATCTGGCAGGTGTCGAAGATCGCGAAAGAACTGCTGACAGGTCTAGAGAAGCAGCAGCAACTGTCTGTTCTCGTCGAGGAGGATCCTCTGCGGCTGAAGATGAGGACGACCACGGACAGGAGCACCATCATTAGTCCTCCGAAGAGGAGTCTCTGTAGTGAATTCCCCCGAGGGGGAGAGACACTCGCAGGAGAGACCGTTGGATTCAGCTGCCCCATCAAAGATGTTCGGAGGGGGGAACTGAGCCTTCAGTAACAACAGCAGGGGAGTCCTCTGAAGAGGGGTCTCTATGAGTGTCCTCTCTCGCGAACGAGAGAGATGAACACTTCGTAGAAGAGACAGAAAGAACTGATGAAGGCGCCCCTTAAGGCCGTTGGATCAGCAAGCTGACCATAAAGAGCAACCCTCCGAAAAGGAGCTCCTGCAGTTGCTTAGCCCCTTGAGCGTAGCTGCAAGTGCGACCGCTCAGCACCAAGAGCATAATCGCACGAACACCATGGTCCGACCTTGCAACCACTCAGCCCCTTGAGCATGGTTACAAAAGCGGTAGCGCAGCACCAAGAACTTAACTGCCCGAGGACCAGAAAAAAATTAAGATAGAAGAAGAAACCCCCCCTGAAGGGGAAAAAACTCATACCTGGGAAAGGAATCTCCCTCGGAAGGGAAATACCCACCCAAGGAGGCAAACCTCCTGAGCGTTCTACATAAACTAAGGAGCTGACAGTTGTCACGGGGGAACTTCTAGGAGAAGGGACACGCCCATGACGAAGTCGTAGAGGAGGCGGCAACGGCAGACTCCCCAGGCCCCAACAGGACAGCTCTGCTTCATAGGCACAATAGGCCAATGAAAAACTAGATAGTTAACTGTAAAAATAAAACAATTAGTTAACATTAATTCCCCCGGGGGAACTCCGAAGAAGAACCCCGAGGGAAAAGAACATAAGAATTACACACAGGAATGCGCCCTCCTCCTCCACTGACACTCACGGGAAGGGGGGAGAAGGCGGAGAACTGTAACAAAACAGAATTATAACAATTATAAATATGTAATTCAACTAAGAATGTTACTAATAGTAAAAACGAATGAACCCCGAAGGGAAGCGTTCTACACAGATCTGAAAAGTTAACAAATACAATTAGATTTAAATAAAAAATAATTGAGACAAAATAACGGAGAAGCAACTCAACCCGCAACGGGAAGGAAGCTACCGTAATACATAGTACAGTGAACCCTCGTTTATCGCGGTAGATAGGTTCCAGACGCGGGCGCGATAGGTGAAAATCCGCGAAGTAGTGACATCATATTTACCTATTTATTTAACATGTATATTCGGACTTTTAAAACCTTCCCTTGTACGTAGTACTGTTAACAAACCACCCTTTAATGTACAGAACACTTAATGCATGTACTACAGCACCCTAAACTAAAACAGGCACAAATATTAAAGGCGATTTTATATCATGCGTTTCCTAAACACCTAAAAAGCACGATAAAAAATGGCAACCAATGTTTTGTTTACGTTCATCTCTGATCATAATGAAGAAACAAACTCATTTAGTGTACACATATATGTATAGGTTAGTTTTTGCATCGATTATATTGATTATACAGTACTGTATGTTGATTTTTTTATTACCAATGTTTTAGTTTACGTATTTTTCTTAGGACTTCCAAATGAAATCTTTTTCTTTATGACGCCGCCTGAAACGACGGCGTGTACGCTCAGTAAACAACCACGCTCAGAACAAACAAGGCATTTAACGCGCATGATGATAGTGATAAATAATGATACAGTACATACAGTATTTACAGTAAAAGCATTTACAAAATATGTTACCTTACAAATATAAATTATACAGTACTTGTACGTAGCAAAGCAGGAAAACAATTTGAGAGAGAGAGAGAGAGAGAGAGAGAGAGAGAGAGAGAGAGAGATTGTTTTACGTACGTAAATGTAAATTTTAAACAAAAAAAATATGATAGGTTACAACATGTAGACTTTTAAAACCTTCCCTTTAACTTAATGCATACAGTACGTACATTACTAAACTATAAAACAGGTTAAAGTAAAAAATAAAGATTGTTACTGTACTCACCATGAAAGAAGTTGAAGAAAAACTTGAATGGTGATGGCGATGAATTTGCTGCACAGTAGAAATGATGATGATGAAGCTGATGATGTGTTCTACTGTGCAGTCAATGATAGTATTTTACGTCTCTTCAGACGGAGGTGTCTTTTCCTGGGACACCTCTTCAACTTCTTCCTGGGAAACTTCTTCAATTTCTTCCGAAGGCGTACTAGCAGGAGGAACTGGCTCTTTTTTGCGAGGCTGGAAGAACATTGTGATCGGAAGTTGTTGCCGCTGCTTCTTTTTTCGATCCAAGAGCATCCTGTAGGGAGTCATGATGTCATCGACCTTATTGGAGAATTGCATCGAGCGAACCATATCCTCGTCCCACTCTTGTAACATTTCTTTCGCCTCCTTGATATGGTTGCAGAACTTGGCAAGCCGTTCTAATGTTAAGCCCGTTTCTTCAACATTTTCTTGGGTCTCTTCCTGGGTACCCTCACTCTCTTCCTCACTTGCCGATTTCGTCAGGTCTTCGAGGTCTGCGTCAGTTAGGGGCTGGGAATGGCAGTCCAACAACTCGTCGACGTCTTCAGTCGTCATGTCGCCAAACCCGTCACCTCCAATTATGGCAGCCAACTGCACAGATTTCCGTATTGCAGAGTGTTGGATTTCCGACGGAGTAAATCCCTTGTCGTCGTAAACAATATCGGGCCACAGCTTCTTCCAGCTCGCATTCACGGTTGCAGGTTTCATCTCTTGAAGTGCCTTTTGAATATTCTGCAGGCACGTGGCTATGGTGTACTGCCGCCAGTACGCCTTCAAGTTGAAATCTTCATCCTCGTCATCTTGGGCAGCATCCACACACGCAACGAGGTCCGCCAAGGTATTCTTCGTGTAGAGGGCCTTGAACGCCCTGATAACCCCCTGGTCCATCGGTTGAATTAATGACGTGGTGTTGGGTGGCAGGAACTCAACCTGAACGCCCTCACGCGACAGGTCAGTTGCGTGTCCACCAGCGTTATCCATAAGGAGAAGGATCTTGAATGGCAAGCCCTTCTCTAAGAGATATTCATGGACTTGCGGGATGAAACACTGGTGGAACCAGTTGGAGGTCAGCATCTTCGTAATCCATGCTTTTTGATTATGCATCCAGTACATGGGAAGGAGATTCTTATTTTTATTTTTCAAAGCGCGAGGATTTTTCGACTTATAAATAAGCCCCGGCTTTAACAAAAATCCAGCAGCATTGCCACACATCACGAGGGTAACGCGATCCTTGAATGCCTTAAAGCCAGAGGCTTTGGCTTCCTCTTTGAACAGGAAAGTTCGCGACGGCATTCTCTTCCAAAACAAGCCAGTCTCATCCATATTAAAGACTTGTTCCGGCTTGTATCCACCTTCGGCGATAATATTCTTGAACGTCTGGTTCACGTAAGTTTCAGCAGCGGCAGTGTCAGCGGAAGCAGACTCCCCATGCAGGGAAACGCTTTTCAGGGCGAAGCGTTTCTGAAACTTCGCGAACCATCCTTTGCTTGCGGAAAAACGTTTCTGAGGCTGGGAATCAGTGGATGTCCCTGGTTGAGGATCATCTGCATCATCATCATCTTCAGCATGGTTGCCGTCGTCGTCTTTAGGTTCCTTTGCAGCAAAATTCTCATATAAGCTCAAAGCCTTTGTTTGGATGGTGTTCGTATCCAACGCTATGTTCTTCTTCCGGCAGTCGGCAATCCACACAGCTAAAGCACCTTCCATGCATACGATCGTTTTATTACGCGTTGTAACGACTCGCTTCGCTGATCTGCTAAAGGTGATTGCAGCAGTCTTTCTAATGTTCGCCTCGTCCTTTTTGATATAGCGAACGGTGGATTCGTTGATGCCAAAATGGCGGCCGGCGGCCGCGTAACTTCTACCATCTTTTAACATGTCGAGAAGCGTAACCTTCTCAGCTATCGTCATCATCCTTCGGTGGCGTTTAGGCTCACTACCAGCCTTACTAGAAGCAGAACGCTTGGGAGGCATTGTACAGTAGGATTTAACAGAAAGTTCAACAAAAAGTTCAACTTAAAACAGTCGCACACAGCACAGATTAAACTTCACAAACTTAAGAACGTCTACTCAGCAATACGCGGAAAGAGAAAGTGAACGATCCAGCCCCGCGAGAACTTTGATGCTGCGGGTAGAAGATGCGGGCAAAACACCAATCACAGGCTAGATAACAAAACTTGAGTTCTGATTCGTCATCTATCAGCGCTTGAACCAATCACAACCCGTCTTACAGTACTATGATGCGTTGGTTACTCATAGAAGATGCCCCGCGCATAATGAACGTACGTAGATTAAGTACAATACCGTAATAATAATAAATAATGATAATAATACTGTACAGTAATAATAATAATAATAATGATAATAATAATAACAATAATAATTTTATTAACAACAACAACAATAATAATAATAATAACAATAATAATAAAAATTTACGTACGCTATTTTACGCTCTCTCTCTCTCTCTCTCTCTCTCTCTCTCTCTCTCTCTCTCTCTCTCTCTCTCTCTCTCTCGTACGCTTACAGTATTCGAAATGTGATTTTTGCAACAAAGAATATTATTGGATGCAGTACTGTACTACGTACGTATACATACAAAAGATTCATGGAAAAGAAGCACATCCATTACAGTACACACCATTCTAATATGGTATGACTGCATCTGATTTGCGTTTCATGTTCGATTTAATTTTACTACGTACTGAATTATCGTATGATCACATTCTCTTTTCGTGTTTTATTTCTTTCTGTGCTGAATTATATATCATATGTAATGCAATGAACAATCAGTAAGAGCAGATATTACTAATTACAGTATTAATGGAATTACAGGTAACAAAATATCGTATTTGGTTGTCTTCAGATTTCGCGGTATTTTCGAATTTTCCGGAAAATCCGCGATATGTATATATATATGGGTTATGGGAAAACCCCGCGAAGTGGTGAATCCGTGATTGTCGAACCGCGAAGTAGCGAGGGTTCACTGTAGTAATAAAAGGGTGAACGAACTCAGGGAGAGAGAGAGAGAGAGACTGTAGTCAAACAAAACTCCCAAGTTCCCCACGCTGATAGACCAAGTTCCCCGTAGGGAAGGAGGAACAGCGGAGAAACATATAGTAAGTAAAGTCCAGCGATGACGATTCCCCACGGCACCCGCCGAAGGAAGACCGAAGGACCAAGGGAGAGATCGCGACCCATGAAAGTCACCGTAGTAGCCTGAGACCACACGGAGAAGTTGTCGTACAATGAGTGGACTTCCTACACACACACAGCACAAACACTGAAAAGGAAACTTACTGTATTTCTATACTCAAATATATACATAAACATAAGAATGTTTACATATATATTAAGTATAAGAAAAGTAAGTAATTAGTAAGACAAAGCATTAATGGCTGCCAAGCGAGGACGGGACAGAGACGTCTGTTCGTTGTCCGAGCCAAAAGTGAAGTGAAGTGAAGCAGTTCACCGGTGTGTAAGAGGGGAGGGGTAGCTAGCTACCACTTCCCTACCCCCCCCCCCCCCCTGCTAACTAGCGCGGGGGTAATACACCCTCGTTAAATTCTAATGGCTCGTCCTTTCAGCTACGCCGAAAGTAAACCCTATGTAAATAGCGTGGTTTGTATTTCGGTTACGGAACAAACTAGCCCATAGGCTAATGCATGTAGCAAAACATGTTCCGCTTGCCAGAACATAGAGTAATGAGATAATGTTTAATTTCAAACGAAACAAGCATACTGCAGAGCAAAAACCAATAAATTGCTAGCTCAATTAATTATGGAAGTATTTGAAATATGATGAACATTGCTAAGAATGACTCCATAAAAAATGGGATGGAAACCCAAGTTTTCAATGCGTCCAGAAGTCCTGGCAAACAAAAGCTCCATCTTTTTGAGTGTTTCATTGTTGTTACTCGGTTTTGATTACAGTAACTAGGTTTTTTATGACTACGACTGGCGGAAACAAAGTTTTAAAAAGTTGATTTAGATATCAACACAATCAGACATTTATATTATATTTCAAGGAGTTTCAAATATAACTGATGACGATACCCAACGCAAAAGCCTTAGCTTTTCGGTTATGGTAGTCAACCCATCAGAACTCAAAAACTATGGATTTCCGACAGGAATCATTATAAAAAAACTTTCAAAACCAAAAAATAAATACATAAAAAACCAGTCTTATTTTCAATAAACTGTTTATTGCACCATTCTATAATTTCCCCCTTCATCCTTAACGTCAGGTGCTGGTACAACAGCAACCTGGAAGAGAGCTGACAAGAGACGCTCACAAGCAGTAGTAGAAAAGAATTCATAGTGGTGGTCGTGGAGCATAGAAAAACGTTTGTGAATGTTGACAAGGACTGGAGAGCCGATGAAGAAGCCTGCCAATTGCACAAACGGGTCTTCAAAGCTTGGAGAAAACCCTGCTTGTGTGAAAACAACAAGTTCCAAGAGGCAAGTGGGGTATTAAGCTGTATTATGCTTTACCCTGCCCGTCGATGGAGTGCTGGGTTAGGTTCCAAGAAGGAAATTTGTGCTAAACTCCTTCAACTGCATATGGGAAGCACTAACAAAGTAGCGCAACTCGAAGAGACGGGTGAAGACGACCTGTCGTCTCGATGAGGATACTCTCCGATAACCAGAGAAGGAAAGTTTTGGGAGGAAGAGCTGTATGCTTGTTTGAAGTGAGGATCTCAGCCAGAGCAGATTATCACGAAGAGAAACTTTACCTCAGAAGGAATAATAGCTAGAGGAAAAACGTCAGGTGCTGGTACAACAGCAACCTGGAAGAGAGCTGACAAGTGACACTCACAAGCAGACAAGTGATGATCACAAGCTGGAGGCACGAGATGGTGAACCGTGAGCAAGATCTGGTGAGAAACAATCACGAGCTGGTGAACGGTGAGTGAGGATTACAAGCTGGCAAACGGCGAGTAATGATCACGAGCTAGCGAACGGCAAGCTGGCGAACAGCAAGTGACGATCACAGTGGTTGCTGGAGGGACTCTCCCTTGGAAGGGAGAGTTCCAACACCTGGAGGCAAGCCTTTGAGCAGCACTATCTGCTTCCCCTCAATGAACTCTAGCTCAAATGAGAAATTCGTAGATAATTTGTATTTTTCCTAACTACAATATACAAACCATAGCTATTTAATAGGGGTTATCATTTTCGGCGTAGCTGAAATGACGAGCCATTAGAATTTTAACGAGGGTTTACTACCCCACCGCTAGTTAGCGGGGGGTAGGGAGGGTAGCCTGTTACCCACACCTGTGCTTGAGCTCACTTTGCTTGGAGGTAGGACTTCAAGGGGGATAGGGCTGGTGGGCAAGTTTGATTAAATAGCTTAGGTATGTATAGTTAGGAAAAATACAAATTATCTACAAATTTGTCATTTGTTCCGTAACTGACATACAAACCAAGCTATTTAATAGGGGTGACTCACCCATTAGGAAGGGTGGAAAGTCCCTGCCAGTACTGGCTTTTGGCTTTGCCCGGGGACTCAATATTTCAGTGTGTTAGCACTCAGTAATAAGGAGTCCCTGCACCTCACTAGAACCTTGCTACGCAAGGACTGCTGTGTGTGAAGGTATAATAAAATGTGACTCGTCCTAGGAAGTTGACCTGTAGTCCTTTAGATGGAAACTTTAGGCTAGGACTCTCCCAATACCACCCCGTCAGGGTATGGGGACGTGACAGTATTATCTTAATACTAGGAACACAAGGAAACATGGTTTACCTGCAATGGTTTGAGGTCAGCTGTGCAGAGAACCCAGGATGCTGCTTTCCCCAAGAGAGGGGAAGATGAAGAAAAGAATAAGGGCCAGACAAACCTTTTCATTCATGCAGACTAAGACCGGGTAACAATGCCCTCAACCTTCTGCTACTGTCCACTAGGGAGCCTGAGGTTTTAAACCAGCTGTTGTGCAGCCACCACAGGGCCGATAGAAAACATATCGAGCCTCCTGTGGGTCACGTCTTGCAGGTAGTGGGCTATGAAGGTCGTCTGACGCTTCCACACCCCAGCTTGAAGAACCTGCATCACTGAGAAATTTTTCTTGAAGGCCAGGGACGTAGCTACGCCCCTGACATCATGTGCTCTAGGGTGACGTGACGGAGGAGGGTCTGGATTCAGGGACAGATGGATCACCCTACGAATCCATGCCGAGATGGTGTTCTTGGTGACCCTCCTCTTAGTCCTCCTAGTGCTAACAAACAATGCTTGCACCTGGGGACGGACTGCAGCCGTTCTTTTGAGATATAGCCTCAGACTCCTTACTTGGCACAGTAGGAGATGGTCTGGGTCATCTGTTACAGAACGAAGACTCGAAATCTGGAAGGAGTCGAGCCGAGGGTCCGGCACCCCCGGATTCTGAGTCTTAGCAATAAACTCAGGGACGAATTTGAACGTTAGCTCCCCCCATCCCCTTGAATGGGCGATGTCATATAAGAGACCATGAAGTTCACTGACTCGCTTGGCCGAAGCCAATGCTAGCAGGAACACTGTCTTCCAAGTTAGGTGGCGATCTGAAGCCTGGCGTAATGGTTCATAGGGAAGTCTCTTAAGAGACCTGAGAACTCGAACCACGTTCCATAGAGGAGGTCTCACTTCCGACTGAGGGCAGGTAAGTTCATAACTTCGTATGAGTAGGGAAAGTTCCAGCGAGGAAGAAATGTCCATTCCTTTGAGCCTGAGGGCTAGACTTAAGGCTGAGCGATAGCCTTTCACCGCCGAGACTGAAAGGCGCATTTCTTCCCGCAAATACACGAGGAACTCCGCTATTGCTGGAATAGTGGCATCGAGTGTAGAGATGCCCCTTCCACGACACCAACTACAGAAGACTTTCCACTTTGCCTGGTAGACAGATGCGGATGATTTTCGCAGATGTCCAGACATCCAAATCGCAAAGTGTTGCGAAAATCCT
Organism: Palaemon carinicauda; assembly: GCF_036898095.1. Lineage (NCBI taxonomy): Eukaryota > Metazoa > Arthropoda > Malacostraca > Decapoda > Palaemonidae > Palaemon > Palaemon carinicauda. The sequence continues at coordinate 8,228,027 of NC_090725.1, read as the reverse complement.
CTCTCAGCGAGGAGATGCTGGATAGTCTCCAGGCGTGAAGTCGTAGCAAAGCTACGGCTTTGTGGAAGATGTTGGCATGTGGTTGTCTGAGTAGATTGTGTCGCGGAGGAAGTTCTCTCGGAAGTTCCGTTAGGAACTGCAGAAGGTCCGGAAACCATTCCGCGTGATGCCATAGCGGAGCTATGAGGGTCATTGAAAGATTGACTGATATTCTGGTCTTATTGAGCACCCCTCATCAGACAGAACAGGGGAAAGGAGTACACGTCGATGTTGTCCCACAGTTGTTGGAAGGCATCTTGCCAGAGCGCCTTGGGATCTAGGACTGGGAGCAGTACAGTGGAGGCTTGAAGTTCAGCGCTGTCACGAAAAGATCCACAGTTGGGGAACCCCACAAAGTCAGGACTTTGGTGGCTACTAGACGATCCAAAGACCACTTGGTACTCACTATCTGAGACGCTCTTCTCAGATTGTCGGCAAGCACATTCTTCTTGACTGGAATGAAACGTGCCGATAGTGGAATCGAGTGGACTTCGGTCCATCTCAGTATCTCTACTGCAAGATGGGATAGCTGCTTCGAAAAGGTACCTCCTTGCTTGTTGATGCAAGCTACTACTGTGGTGTTGTCGCTCATCACCACCACAGAGTGACCCGCCAGGTATTGTTGGAACTGCTGAAGGGCCAAGAAAACGGCCTTCATCTCTAGAAGATTTATATGGAGGCACTTTTCTGATTCTGACCACAGGCCTGAGATCCTGTGGTGCAGAACGTGGGCCCCCCGCCCTTTCTTTGAGGCATCCGAAAACAGCATCAAATCCAGGGGAAGGACGAGAAGATCCACTAATCTTCGTAGGTTCTCGTCTGTCACCCACCACTGGAGGTCCGTCCATTCCGTAAGTCCCATAGGGATCATGACGTCTGGGGAATCGCAATCTTGATTCCACCAGGACTTGAGTCGCCACTGGAGGGATCTCATCCTGAGGCAACCGCTGGGAACTAGACGAGCCAAGGATGAGAGGTGACCGAGGAAACGTAATCACGATTGGACTGGAAGCTCTTCTCGTCTGAAGAAAGGGCTTATGACCCTCCTCTGCCTTGCTATCCTGTCGTCTGATGGGAAGGCTTTGTGGAGATTGGTGTCTATAATCATGCCTAGGTAAACCAGTCCTTGAATGGGAAGCAGTGAGGACTTCTCGAGATTTACCATGATCCCCAGATCCTGGCAAAGTCCCAGAAGTTTGTCTCGGTGTCGAAGAAGGGATGACTCCGAGTCTGCTAGGATCAGCCAGTCGTCCAGATAACGGAGGAGACGGATGCCGATCCTGTGTGCCCACGACGATATTAAGGTGAACACTCTGGTGAAAACCTGTGGTGCTGTGGAGAGACCGAAAGCACCTTGAACTGGTACACCTTGTTGTCTAGGCTGAATCTTAAGTACTTCCTTGAAGACGGATGGACTGGGATATGAAAGTACGCGTCCTTCAGATCCAGTGTACACATAAAGTCTTGCGGTCTCACTGCAAGTCTGACCGTGTCTGCGGTCTCCATGGTGAACGGAGTTTGCTTGACAAACTTGTTCAGAGCCGAGAGGTCGATGACTGGTCTCCAGCCTCTAGACGCCTTCTTTACAAGAAAGAGTCGACTGAAGAAGCCTGGAGACCTGTCGAGGACCTCTTGGAGAGCGACCTTCTTCAACATGGTCTGGACTTCTGCCAGAAGGGCCTGCCCCCTTGCTGATCCCATGGCAAGGGAGCTCAATGACACTGGATTCGTTGTCAGGGGAGGTAGAGATGTTGTGAACGGGACGCGATATCCCTGACTGATTACGGAAATCGTCCAGGAATCGGCCCCGAGTTGCTGCCACCTGTCTGCGCAACTTTGTAGGCATCCAACCACTGGTGGACATGCAGGGGGACTGCCAATCCTAGCGTTTGCGGCCTTGGCTGCTCCCTCTAGGATTCTTTCCTCCTAAGATGTGGCTGTTGGGGTGCTGGAGGTTTATAGGGCTTGGAGGTCAAAGCCCTATGTAGGAAGGAGTCTTGGTGGGACTTCCTCCACCTCTCAGCAACATGCTCCACATCCTTAGGCTCAAACAGGTTCGTTCCCATAACGGAAGAATGTTTGAGCCTGCTGATCTCGGTGCTAGGGACTTTCTGGTGGAACCTCTCAGACACCGCATCCCGACGTTTCAGGATGGTGTTTGCCCACAAGTTTGAGACTTGGTGGGCCAGAAACTCGATCGTGCGAGTGCCTGAGAGTAAAAAGGTCTCCATAGCTTTCCTGGTACGTTCTTTGGATAAATCCTCCGAACGTAACAGGATACCTAAAGTCCCTAGCCAGATATCCAGCCACGAAGTGGCCTGCATGGCACACTTTGCAACCTTCTCCTGACTAAGGATCTCAGTCGCCGAGAATTGAGACCTGCCGGTTGGAGAGTCTCTCAAGAGGGACTCCCCTGGTAAGCTCTTCCAATGAATGGTGAAGGGGAAGAGCTAAACAAGGCTCCTCTACGATCTCAAAGTACCTCCTCTGCTGTACACGAGAAGGTAGGAGAAGCTTGTTGCCAGCACTGGATCGGCTGGAGGAGGCAAGCTCGGAGAGCTGGACTGCGATCTTGTCCCTGGCACTCTTAACCGCTTGAGACCAGGGCAAAGCTGCACTGGCCTTAGAGGGTTTTTGAGTCCCAAAAACTCGGTCCAAGACCGTGTCTTTGCCCTCCCGAGGAGGAATCTCTGGGCCCGCAAACCCATTGAGAGTCCTCATAAGAGTCAGAACTTGCCAGAATGCATGTTCTGACTCCTGCAGCTCTCCTCCGGAAGGACTAGCAGCGAAGTCTCCAGTCCCCAAAGGCTCTTCTTAGGGAGACTCGCGGACGTTCTCCGAGTGACTGCCTGGCTCTGGTCTAAGTCTTGCTGAGGACTTCGGTACAGTCTTGGAGTCCTTCGACTCCCTCCTGGGAGGGATGCAGGACTCCAACAACGACGGAGGTAGGCTCTTCTCCACCCCTACCAGAGAAGACTTTTCAGCGCGAGGTGGGGTTTCCCTCAATGGTGCGATGGGGGAACGTCTCACCTCACGTGACTCCCCTGAGGACAGGAAGTCCTCATCCAAAGGGGAGGGAGAAAAAGTCTTGGGGGGGGAGGGGGCCTGCCTCGAAGACTTACGAGGAGACAGCTTCGTCCTCGGAGAAGTCACCGCGTCCGAAACTCCTCTCTTCCTCTTCAGGGGAGTAGATGCAGCCAAGGATTTGTGGCCCAACTCAGTGAGAACAGGCTTCAAAGACTGTGCTACCGCTCTGATTAGAGCCCCAAACCAGGGCTGCCGGCTGACGGCTGCGCTGTCAGACACTCCCTCTGGAGGGACAGGGATCGATGAATCCCTGGGAGGAGTTTCCATAGGGGGGTTTGCCTGTAAAGAAAAAGAGGATAAAGAAGAAATGTCCCTGGACCTTTCTGGAACCTTCTCCCCTACCAGCAAAAGCGCTGTTCTGCGTTGTCCTGCAGCCTCGTGCGTGGGAGGGTATTGGCCATCGCGCGATGGGGAATACCCGGGGTCGCGCGCGGGAGTCTGCTGGCGCGCGTGCGCGGGGGCGAGAGATGGCGTATAGGGGCGCGCACAGGAGACTTCATAGAGTGCGCAGGAATCAGATTGCGCGCTAGCGCGCGCAAAGGTGAATGTTCGCGCGCAGGATCAAGGTGAAGAGTCCGTGCGGGTGAGAGACCGTGTGCTCTAGAAGTCGATGGGCGCGCGCGCAAGAGGGATATCTCTTGCGTGCAGGATCTCAGTCGCCGAGAATGAGACCTGCCGGTTGGAGAGTCTCTCAAGAGGGACTCCCCTGGTAAGCTCTTCCAATGAATGGTGAAGGGGAAGAGCTAAACAAGGCTCCTCTACGATCTCGAAGTACCTCCTCTGCTGTACACGAGAAGGTAGGAGAAGCTTGTTGCCAGCACTGGATCGGCTGGAGGAGGCAAGCTCGGAGAGCTGGACTGCGATCTTGTCCCTGGCACTCTTAACCGCTTGAGACCAGGGCAAAGCTGCACTGGCCTTAAGAGGGTTTTTGAGTCCCAAAAACTCGGTCCAAGACCGTGTCTTTGCCCTCCCGAGGAAGAATCTCTGGGCCCGCAAACCCATTGAGAGTCCTCATAAGAGTCAGAACTTGCCAGAATGCATGTTCTGACTCCTGCAGCTCTCCTCCGGAAGGACTAGCAGCGAAGTCTCCAGTCCCCAAAGGCTCTTCTTAGGGAGACTCGCGGACGTTCTCCGAGTGACTGCCTGGCTCTGGTCTAAGTCTTGCTGAGGACTTCGGTACAGTCTTGGAGTCCTTCGACTCCCTCCTGGGAGGGATGCAGGACTCCAACAACGACGGAGGTAGGCTCTTCTCCACCCCTACCAGAGAAGACTTTTCAGCGCGAGGTGGGGTTTCCCTCAATGGTGCGATGGGGGAACGTCTCACCTCACGTGACTCCCCTGAGGACGGGAAGTCCTCGTCCAAAGGGGAGGGAGAAAAAGTCTTGGGGGGGAGGGGGCCTGCCTCGAAGACTTACGAGGAGACAGCTTCGTCCTCGGAGAAGTCACCGCGTCCGAAACTCCTCTCTTCCTCTTCAGGGGAGTAGATGCAGCCAAGGATTTGTGGCCCAACTCAGTGAGAACAGGCTTCAAAGCCTGTGCTACCGCTCTGATTAGAGCCCCAAACCAGGGCTGCCGGCTGACGGCTGCGCTGTCAGACACTCCCTCTGGAGGGACAGGGATCGATGAATCCCTGGGAGGAGTTTCCATAGGGGGGTTTGCCTGTAAAGAAAAAAGAGGATAAAGAAGAAATGTCCCTGGACCTTTCTGGAACCTTCTCCCCTACCGGCAAAAGCGCTGTTCTGCGTTGTCCTGCAGCCTCGCGCGTGGGAGGGTATTGGCCATCGCGCGATGGGGAATACCCGGGGTCGCGCGCGGGAGTCTGCTGGCGCGCATGCGCGGGGGCGAGAGATGGTGCATAGGGGCGCGCACAGGAGACTTCATAGAGTGCGCAGGAATCAGATTGCGCGCTAGCGCGCGCAAAGGTGAATGTTCGCGCGCAGGATCAAGGTGAAGAGTCCGTGCGGGTGAGAGACCGTGTGCTCTAGAAGTCGATGGGCGCGCGCGCAAGAGAGATATCTCTTGCGTGCAGGCGCGCAGCTGGAACCAGCGTACATTGGCGCGCCTCTTGTGGGCGCACATCAGGAGGAGATGGGCGTGGGCACGCAACCTCATGGGCGCTTGTAGGTGACACGCGCGCTGGCCAGGGATGGCGCGCAAGTGAAGGTAGACGGCGCGTCGGTGAGCGTTGGCGCGTCGGTGAGCGTTGGCGCATTGGAGAGCGTTGGCGAGTAGGGGAAGTTCTAAACTTCCCTACTGCACCCAGATCCGAAGATCGTGGGCGCGCAGGAGATCGTTGGCACGCAGGCGAGCGCTGGCGCGTTGGTGAATGCTGGCGTGCATGGCGCGCAGAAGGTTGAGGGCGCGCAGTGGCACGTTGGCGAGCAGGTGAGTGCAGATGCGCAGGTGAGCGCTGGCGCGCAGGTGAGCACTGGCACGCTTTATCAGGAACCTCGGCAGCAGGTGCGCGCTGGCGCGCTATATCGGCAACAGTAGGAGAGCACCTGTGCGCTAACTCCGAAACCTCAGAGAGGTCAGCTGAACGTTGGCGTGCATGTTTTGCATGGCGCGTAAGGGACGTATGCGCTAATTTGCGTGTACGCCCTTGTTGCCCCGAAGGAACCGGTGCCTGTTTTATAAAAACAGGTTTAGTTGGTGCCCACAGCGCATCAGCAGCCAGGAACGGCGACGGCAGGTCAGCAGGTCTGATGAGTGGAAGGTCGGCGTGTCCTTTGTAAGGACGAACTTCCACTGAAGGGCATCACGAACAATCCACAGAGAGGTCCAATGTTAGAGCAGGAACAGTCGGAGATCGATGACGAGGCTCCTCTGCGGCGGACTGCGGCGATGACGACAAATCGAAGAGGCGCCTCCTCACACCCTTGTGAGATGAAGGAAGGCCTCTCCGGCGAAGAGGAAAACGAGCCTTCCGGCGTATGCGCCTTTGGGGGCCGTTGAGTCAGCAAGCTGACCATCAGCAGTCCTCCGAGGAGGAGTCTCTGTGAGTGAACTCCCACGAGGGGGAGAATCACCGGCAGGAGAGACTGTTGGACTTAGTTCCTCCCTCGAAGGTTGAGCAGAGGGAGAAACTAAGCCTTCAGCTTCAGCAGGTTGAGCAGTTGCAGAGGCATAAGGAGATACCGCATCGGATACCTCTGCCACCACAACATCGACGATAGACAGAGGATCAACCTCTGCCAACGTCGGTGATTGCTTGACAGCGGCACCCAACCGGATGATGTCAAACAAGGCTTCCTTGGAGGGCGAACCTTCGAGCTCCAAGGAAGACCAAAGCTGAAATAAATCAGTTACATCTACATTTAAATTTAATTCCTCCCCCGGGGGAAGAGGTGGAGCTGCCTCGCTAGGGGAGGCAACGCCATCTCTCGAACCTCGAGGTCGGGAAACAGAACCATGGTCTACGCTACCACTCGACGGTTTCTCGGAAGAAATCGATCGAGTGGGAGCTTCGGAGGAGGTTTGGGCAACGTAAGAAGAGTCCTTGGGTTTTTCTCCTTTCAAAGAAATCTTCGAAGGAGAAATATCCCACCTGGACTTCTTCTTCCGTCGCCGAGAAAACCTCTCCCACTGGGAGGTAGACCACTCCCTACACTCACCACACTTATTAGTTCTATCACACCGTTGGCCCCTACAGTAAGGACAAAGGGTGTGAGGGTCCGTCTTGACCGTCGACATAAATGTACCACAAGGGCGGTCGGATAATCCAGGACATTTGGGCATGATCACAGAGGCCAACTTCGCAAGCAAGCCTGTAGGAGACAAAGCAAATAGACATTAATGGCTGTCAGAGGCGAGGTGAGAGCGGACACGTCCGACTACCACCCGAGCCGAGAGCAAAGTGAGCTCAAGCACAGGTGTGTGTGAGGGGGGGGGGGGAAATAGCAGGTACCCTCCCTACCCCCCGCTAACTAGCGGTGGGGTAGTAAACCTTCGTTAAAATTCTAATGGCTCATCATTTCAGCTATGCCGAAGGTAATAACCCCTATTAAATAGCGTGGTTTGTATGTCAGTTACGGAACAATTGAAGGTTGACATCGACAATTGCCTGAGAACAAAGTTGAAGCTTGTTTTCTGGGTTCCCCGCCCAAGTGGTTACCCTAAAAACTCCAGAGAGGTTTGATTATCAGGGCGATGGACAGGTATGGACACATCCCATTCCCGACGGAGGAATCACCAGAAGAGGAGACCAAACAGGTGAAGAAAGTCTCTTTGTGGACAGGAAAACGCGACCAACATCTGCTACTGCCGTTGGCAATTCTCCCCGCAAGCAGGAAGATTACCGAACAGTGGCGGGTGGAGGGACTCTCCCTCAGAAGGGGAAGTTCCAACAGTTGGAGGCGAACCTCCGGGCAGCACACTTTGCCTCTCCTCAACGAACTCTTATCAAATTGAATGTTGACATAATGTTGCCTGAAAAACAAAGCCATAGCATGTTTTCAGGTTCCCCCCCCCCCCCCCCCCCGCCGAGGAACTCCGGGGAGTTCTAAACTACAACTGCTCCGGAGAGGACTGATCCCATGAACGGGAAAAGATTGCCATCAGCACGATAGTCAGGAACTGTCAAAGGGGCAGGTGAAGAAGGTGGAGAATGGGCAGGAACGGTTACTCCCCCGGGTACTGCCAATTTCGCACTTCTACATTGGCTGCTAAAGCTGAGAAAAAAAAAATTAAAAACCCCCTTGGGAGGACAACTCAACCCGCGGACGGGAAAGGAGTCCCCCGAGAGGCCCAGGAACAATCTAAAAACTAAGCCCTCGCTTCTCCGGCTGCCATCACCAAACGAAGGAGAGGCGCGTTTAGTGCTGTATAAAGGTTAGATTAAAAGAATTTTATTAAATTTTTTTGAAGAAAAACCACTCAGGAGAACAACCTAACCCATGAGCAGGAAGGTGTTCCCGGAGAGGCACAGGATCTAACAACTGCTTCCGTATCGAGGGATAGCGGCATCATCAGCGAAAAGGAGCAGGACTGAAGTCAAGCTCTGGGTAGGCCACAAATGGTCTTCCCTCCGATCTCGCACTGAGCGAGCTACGATAACATATGAAACGGAGAAGGAAAATTCACACATGGATGACTCCCCTGTGGCGGAGGCCAGGTCGCTGCACTCTGAGAAACAGGGAAGGCCACCCGCCTACGGGTTGTTCGGTGTCAAAGTGGGAGAGGCCGTAAGAGGTTTCTCCGCCCTCGGGGAACGCCACACTATGCTGACAGCAACACTGTAATGATAAAGGAATATTCATATGCATAAACAAACATTACATGAATGTTTAAATCTATATAAAAACATAAGAAGAAAAAACATAAGAAGAAAAAACATAAGAAAAGTCAAAGGCCAGTAAAAACAGTTGGGAGGAGATAGAGACAAACTTCTACTCTCTCCGAGCCAAAAGTAAAAAGTGATGAGACAACACTGATGTGTGTGTGTGTGTGTGTGTGTGTGTGTGTGTGTGTGTGTGTGTGTGTGTGGCATAGCTAGATACCCCTTCTACCCATCCACTAACTAACAGTAGGGTAGTTTTCACTAAGCTAAAAGTCTTATGGTTAGCCTTCCAACTTTGCTGAAAGTATAATCCCTGTTAATAGCGAGGATTTGTATTTAGTGTTAGAACACAAAAGAATTATAGGTAATCATGATACTTTAAATTCTCACCAAATAGCTTACATGAACCCTATTTTTTTCCAACTAGTTCTCTTGTGTTTATACATTTCTGACATTTAATAATGCTACAAATCACAACCAAAATTCGGGTTTTGCACAGGGGTCCCCTAAAATGACAAATTCGAAGGTAATTTGTATTTTTCCTAACCATTCAAACCTTAGCTATTTACATTGGGTTTACCTTTTAGCGTAGCTGAAATGGCGAGCCATTAAAATTTAACGAGGGTGTATTACCCCCACGCTAATTAGCGGGGGGTAGGGGAGTGGTAGCTAGCTACCCCCCCCCCCTCACACACCGGTGAATGCTCACTTTCACTTAGAAGTAGGACTTGTCTTGGGGGACAGGGCTGGCGGGCAAATATATGTAAATAGCTAAGGTTTGTATGGTTAGGAAAAATACAAATTATCTTCGAATTTGTCATTTGTTCCGTAACCGAAATACAAACCACGCTATTTACATTGGGTGACTTAACCCTTAGGAAGGGTGGAAAGTCCCCAACCATACTGGCTTTGGCTTTACCCGGGGACTCAGAATCCGAGTGAGTCGCACTCGAGAAAAGGAGTCCCTGCACCTCACAAGTTCCTTACTCCACAAGGAACCGTGTGGCCTACATAAGCTTGTGTGTGAAGGAAGAAGTGTGACCCGTCCTAGGCAGTTGACCTGGAGTTCCAGAAGGAACTCTGGGTTAGGACGTTCCCAATACCACCTCGTCAGGGTATGGGGGACGCGACAGTATTGACTCAATACTCGGAACACAAGGAAGCATGGTTTACCTGCAGAGGTTCGAGGTCAGCTATGCAGAGACCAGGATGCTGCTTCCCAGTAGAGGGGATGATGAAGAAAGAAGTAAGGGCCAGACATACTTCTTTCGTTCATGCAGACTAAAACCTGATAACAATGCCCTAAACCTTCTGCTACCTGTCCAAAAAGGAGCCTGAGGTTAGACCAGCTGTTGTGTAGCCACCACAGAGCGATAGAAACGTATCGAAACTCCTGTGGGTCACGCCCTGCAGGAAGCGGGCTGCGAAGGTCATTAGACGCTTCCAGACTCCAGCTTGTAGCACCTGCGTCACAGAGTAGTATTACTCGAAGGCGAGGGACGTTGCGATGTACCCGACATCGTGCTGTAGGGCGACGTGACGGGGGAGGGTCTGGATTCAGGTCGAGATGAATGTCCTTGAGTCCGAGCTGAAGAGGTATACTGGTGACTCTCCCCCGTGTCCTTCTTGTCCTCCCAAACCGGCTGCACGTGAGGACAAACTGCAGCTGTTCCCAAAGCTAACCTCTCGATTACATTACTGGCAAGAAGGAGAAGGTTTTGGGACATCAGATACAGAATGGTGACTCGAAATCTAGAAGGAATTGGACCGAAGGACCGGGTCCCCAAGATTCTGAGTCTAGCCAACAACTCAGGAGCGAACCTGGATGTTGCCTTCCCCCATTCCTCAGAAAGGGCGGAGTCGTACGAGACCAAGAAGATTGCTTACACACTGGCCGCGGCCAGAGTGAGCAGGAGACCCAAGACGGAATACGATCAGAGGCCTGACGTAAAGGGTCTTGAGAAGATCTCTTAAAGGACTAAAAAGTTCGAGCCATGTTCCATGGTGGAGGTCTCACTCCGACTAGGGCAGGGACGTTCGCAGCTTCGCATGAGCGAGGAAAGGTCCAGCGGGAAGGAAAAAGTTATTCCTTTCAGCCTGAAGGTCAGGGAAAGGCTGAGCGACAGGCTACAATGCCGAGAGCGGAAAGGAGTTTCCCCCCGCCGCAAAGCAATAAGTTCGTTATTGCTGGAGGAGAGACCTCAAGGGAAGAGGTATATCTCCCACGACACCAACCACAGAAGACTCTCCACTTCGCCTGGAAGACCCCTGCGGATGACTATCGCAGATGACGCGACCTCCGCCCCGCGACTGTAGCGGGTTATCTCTTCTTGAGGAGGAGGCGTAGTGTCTCCAGGCATGAAGCCGAAGCGACGCCCCGGTTCATGAAAGCTGTTGCAGTGTGGTTGTTTGAGTAGCCTGTGCCGTGGGAGAAGCTCTCCCGGGAGTTCCGTCAGGGGAAGCAGAGGGTCCAGAAACCGTTCTGCGTATAGTCCCAGTGGAGCTCTCAGGGCCATTGAAAGGTTGACAGACAACCTGGTCTTGTTGAGACCCATTCTCAACAGACAACCAAGGAGGGAAGACGCAGGCGTCGATGTTGTCCCACCATCACCAGAATGCATCTTGCCAGAGTCTCGGGGTCTGAAACTGGGGGGAAGAACAGCGGAAGCTTGAGGTTCCAAGCTGTCGCGATCAGGTCCCCCAGGCCAGGACTTGCTGGTTACTCAAGGCCAAAGACCCCTAGGTACACTCTCTCTACGAGGCTCTGCTTGGATAGTCGGAGAGAACATTCCTCTGCCCAGAATGCGCAAGCCGATGGTGGTATTGAGAGGATCTCAAATAATCTCAGTATCTCTACTGCAAGATGCGAAGATATGAAAATGCGTCCCCTGCTGGTTAGAACACGCTAGTACCATGAAGTCGTCGTGCACGGAGCGACTCGGCAGGAGCTGTAGGATCTGTAGAGGGGCCAGACTACGGCCCATAAGCCTGCCTGAATGATGGAGAGGTATCCTTCAGGTCCTGACCATAGGCCTGGACCGGAACATGCCCCCCCCCCCCCCTTTTCTTTGACGAGTCCGAGAACCGCATCAAAAATGTGTGGAAAGGACGAGGATATCCACTCCCATCAAGAGGTTCCAAAGGACAACACCCATAGAGGCCAGAAAGTCCGGTTAATCGTTGCTTTGAAACCACCGGAACTTGGGCCGCCCGACAGGGAACTTATCCTGAGGCGACCATTCGGAACTTTAGACGGGTCAATGAGGAAAAGAGACCTAGGAAACGTTCCAAGGTAGGGCTGAAAGCTCTGCCTGACTGAAAACAGGGACTGCGACTCTCCTTAGCCTTGCCACAGTCAACTGAAGGGAAGGCTCGGAGGAGGCGGCAACAGAATCTGGCGTCCCCAGGCGGTCACCCATCCAAGTACCGACCAGAACCGACGTTGCTTAACCTCGCTGGACGGACGAGAAGCGGGGTATCCAACGTGGTATGGCCGTTGACTCAAAATCATGGCTAGATACTCCAGATGTTGAGGCCGAAGAAGAGAAGGCTCCAAGCAAATTACCATGAAACCCCACTCATGGTAAGGATCCGGAAGCTTGTCCCTGCATTGAAGAAGGTCGAACCCGAGCTTACCGGAGTTGACCAGACCTCCAAAAGGTGAAGGAGGCGGAAGCCTGCTCCTGAGCGGCCATGAGAAAAGCAGGGAGAGTTCTCTGGGGAAAAACCTGCGATGCCACGGCGGGATTGCCACACTGCATCTTAAGCAGGAATACCTGAATTACAAGAGCTTCCTGGAAGATGGATGGAATAGAAACTGAAAATACCCGTCCTTCCGATCCAGGGCCTAAGGAGTCCTGTCGCCTTGTTACCAGTCTGATCGATTCCGCTGTTCCACGCTGGACGAAGTTTGTTCGACAAACTTGATCAGAGCTGAGAGGTCGACTACGGACTCCCGTCTCAGAAACTTTCCTACGAGAAAGGATCAACTGAAGAAGCCGGGGGTGAAGCCGTCAATGATCCTATGGAGGACCTTCTCCAAAGGCATGGACCATTCTGCCCAAACGGGCAAACTCTTGCCAACCCTATGGCATAGAGGCTCAGAGAACACTGAATTCGCTGACAGAGACGGCAGGCGCGATATCCTTGGCTGATCACAGAGGTCGTGCAGGAATCGGCATCGGGAAGCTGTTATCCGGATGAGTAACCTTAGGCATCCTCCCAGTGTGAAACCTGCAAGGGGGGGGGTAGCCAATCCTAGAGTTCGTGAACTCTGCCGCTCCCTCTAGGATTATGCCCCCCCCGGGAGAGCCTCACGTGCTACCTGTTCCTGACAGGAGGGGACTGCTATAGCACACCTTGTCTCAGTTGTCGCAGCCGGTCCAAAAACTTAGGCCGACGAGGCAGAAAGAAAGAGGCGCTGGAGCCCTGCAGGGTCTGGAAGAAAGCTCCTTGGAGAAGTGAAAACGGGAGTCGACTTCCTCCACACAATCGCTGTCTATGTCTCTGTCCTTGGGCACAAACAAGCTCTTTCCAAGGATGGAAGGGTGTCTGAGGTTGTCGACATCCACGGATGAGACACCCAAAAGGAAGCCCTCAGTCATTGCGTCCAGATGTCCAACATCGAGCTTGCCCGCAAGTTCGAAACTTGGCAACGAAACGCCAAGGTGCTTGAGCCCGAGAGTAGGAAAGTACCCATGATCTTCCTGTAGCTTCCTTGAACAAAACCTCGGGTCGCAACCGAGGAGGGAAAAGACCTGGTAAGCTCCTTTCACGAGATGGAGAAGAGGAAGGGGAAAACCACTCACCCCTTGGCCGAAGGAGAAATCTCGAACGGAAAGCTCCCTGGCAAAACCCTTCCAGGGAATGATGGGGAAAGGCTAACCCAGGTTCTGGAAAGAAGAATGTTGCTCAGACTTCCCTGAAGATTCTTCCTGCTCTTGCATGTGCCATGCTCTGCATTTATGGGGTGAGGCCGTGTTCTAGAAATACGCTCCAGAAGACTCGCCAGGCTGGCCATGCTGCGAAACCCCAACGGGAATCGGGGTCGCAATCGCCCTGGCGCTCGCGCGAAGGTAAATCAATGGTTTGCGCGTGGCCGAACGTGGAAGCGCCCATGCGCGGGCACGCAGGAACACAAACGAAAGTGCGTGAAGGAGCGCAGAAGGAGGGCGAGTGTGGTAGGAAGAGAGCTGGTGATCGGCAAGCGATGACCCGTAGGCGAGCAATGGATACTACAGGAATCAAGCAGACATTCGAGCGATGAAACACCGTCGGCCCGCGCGACGGAACACCGTCGGCCCGCGCGACGGAACACCGTCGGCCCGCGCGACGGAACACCGTCGGTCAGCGTGACGGAACACCGTCGGTCCGCGCGACGGAACACCGTCGGTCCGCGCGACGGAACACCGTCGGTCCGCGCGACGGAACACCGTCGGTCCGCGCGACGGAACACCGTCGGTCCGTGTGACGGAACACCGTCGGTCCTCGCGACGGAACATCGTCGGTCCGCGCGACGGAACACCGTCCGTGCGCGTGATGGAAAACCGATGGTTTGCGCGCGGGCGAACATTGGAGAGCATGTGCGCGGTCGCGCATGAGCGTAGGAGCGCGGGCATGTGGACGTGCGGTCGCGCGGGCGTGCGGATGAGCGCAGGCGGTCGGGAGACCGATGACGCGTAGGCGGGCGATGGCGCGTTCTGGCGAGCAATAGCCCGTAGGCGAGTGAAGGCGCGTCGGCAAGCTATGGCACGTTGGCGAACGGAGGTGCGTTAACAAAACGCTAGCGCGCAGGTGAAGAATCGCGCGGGCACGTAGGCGATTGCCAACGCAAGAGAGACTAGCGATGGTTAGCGTGCATCGCGCTAACAAAAGGCGCGCAGGTGCATCAGGAAGGTGAGCGCTAAGGCAAGCTGTTAATCAGGCGATCCTAGACGGTCAGAAAAACCGTTGGCGCCCATTGATGCGTGGCAGAAAAGGGCGCGCAGATGTGCGCTGGCGAGAAGAAAGCTGGCGCACAGAAGGACAGAAGTAAAGGTGAGCGCTGGCGAGCAGGAGGAAGATCTACAGCAAGACTCAGCTACCGGAGATCATGATCCACAGCAGGCGAGCGCTAGATCGCTACTGATGGTGTCCAGGGAAACTGACACGCGTGGCAGATCGATGGTGATCGTTGACGCGTAGGAGATCGCTGACGAGCAGGCGAATGTTGACGCGTCTATGGTAGCTGGCGAGCAGAAGGCAACGCGTGGAAGCCTGTGCGTAGAAGAAGAGTCCTTGTCCAAGACCTGAACCGAAGTTCTAGATCGCGAGGGCGAACGTGGGCGCACAGGACGCGTAACAGGAACCAACAGGAACAGCAGAGATGATCATCATGAGAGCGCTGACGAACAGGAGAGCGCTGGCGAACAGGAGAGCGCTAGCAATCAGGAAAGCGCTGATGAGCAGGAGAGCGCCTGTGCGCTAACACTGAGCAGGAGAGAACACAGCAGAAGGGCGCGCAGGGGAACCCTGACACGCAAGGGAAGAACCCCCGTGGGAGGCAACCCTTTGCCCCGAAGGAATCGTTGTCCGACGGGAGACTGAAGTCCGTCGGAAGACCGTTGTCTGTCCGTCGGGAGACCGTTGTCTGTCCGTCGGGAGACCGATGTTCGTCGGAAGACCGTTGTTCGTAGGAAGACCGTTGTCCGTCGGGAAGAGAGTTGTCCGTCGGGAAGACCGTTGCCCATCGGAAGACGAGGTCAGACTGCTGTCCATCTGCACCAGGGGCGAAGATCAAGAAGAAGGAGTTGTAGGCTGCATACGGAGATTCAAAAAGGCGCCTCTTAGCACCCTTATAGGGAGAAGGGAGGCCCTTACGACATAGCGGACGGTGAGCTTTACGGCGAAGGAGGCCAACAGCAACAACAGCAGAAGAGTCCTCCGAAGAGGAGTCTCTATGAGTGTACTCTCTCGAGAACTAAAGAGAAACACTTCGTAGAAGAGACGGGTCAACCAGTGACCTAAAAAGAGCAATCCTCCGAAGAGGGGCTCCTGCAGTTGCCCAGCCCCTTGAGCGTAACTGCAGGTGCGACCGCTCAGCACCAAGAGCATAGTCGCACGAAAAAAAAAAAAAAGGGCCAGAGAAGAACCCCCCAAAGGAAGAAAAACTCATGCCTGGACAGGAAAAACTTCCCTTGGAAGAAAAGTTACCCACCCAAGGAGGCAAGCCTCCTGAGAGTTCTAAAATGAACTGGAGAGCTGTCCGTCGTCACGGGAGTACTTCCAGAAGAAGGAGAACACGCCCATGACGAAGATCTATAGGGGAGGCAGCAACAGCCGAAACCCCAGGCCTCAACAAGACAGCTCACTCCGTAGTCACATTACAGAAACGAACTAGATCGGTAACTGTAAAAAAATAAAACAAAATCATTAGTTAACATTCATTCCCCCGGGAAGGCTCCGAAGAGGAATCCCGAGGGAAAGGAACACAAGAATTACACAACAGGCACGTGCCCTCACAACCACTTACACTCACGGAAGGAGAGCTGTACAGTAACCAACACAGAATTATAACAATTATAATTATGTAACTATGTAATTATGTAATTATGCAATTTAAAAAATTAATGAACACTAAAGAAATAACGAAAACCCCGAAAGGAATCGTTCTACAATACTGAAGAATCAACAAATACAATTAGATTCATAAACTAATTGAGACAAAACGTACGGCGTAGCAACCCCCCACACGGGAAGGAGGCTACAAAGGCGTAGTAAGTAACGTAGTAAAAGGGTGAACGACCTCAAGAGAGAGAGAGAGAAAGACCGAAGTCAAACTCGATTGCGACCCAAGAAATTACACCATGGTGGCCTTAATGCCGAGGGCTCCACGGAGATATCGTACACTACACACACAAGCACAAACTCTGAAAAGGAAACTTACTGATTTCTATACACAAATATATACATAAACATGAGAAAATGTTTACATATATATTGAGTAAAAGAAAAGTAAGTGATTAATTAAAGACAAAACAAACAATGGCTGCCAAGCGAGGACAAAGACAGAGACGTCTGTCCATGTCCGAGCCAAAAGTGAAAGTGAGCATTCACCGGTGTGTGAGGGGGGAGGGGGAGGGGTAGCTAGCTACCACTCCCCTCCCCCCCCCCCCGCTAACTAGCGCGGGGGTAATACACCCTCGTTAAATTCTAATGGTTCGCCATTTCAGCTACGCTAAAAGGTAAACCCAATGTAAATAGCGTGGTTTGTATTTCGATTACGGAACAAATTGTTTTTATACGGGGGTCCCCTATAATTGTTTTTATATGGGGGAGTTCCCTATAATTGTTTTTATATGTGGGTTCCCTACAATTGATTTTATATCGGGAGTAGGAAAACTCATGAGTGGATTGTTTTCCTTTAATATTAATGGTCAGAAATGGATAAAACACAAAATGGTGAGTAGGGAAAATATACACCATAGTTCATGCATTTGGCTAAGAACTAAGGTATCATATATTTACCTGCAAGGTAAATATATTCTTATTACTAGCAAAACTGGAATTTGCTATAAGAAATGGACGATTGCTGGCTAGTTTGGTATTTCTCTCTATATGTTTAATAGGGGCTGAGGCGTAATAACTTACGTATTGGTTGATTAAAATGAGAAGTATGTTTTTCACTCAAAGTCCATTGTCTACATCTGAGAGACTGTAAGGGACTTAATGCGCATGCTTGATTTCTGTGCATTTACAATGACGTATCTGTCAGGTGGTTTTTGACACCAATTAACAGCTTATGAGTTCTTGTTCATAAGTCCCCAGATGTATTTTTTTCCACCTCCCCCTTCAGTTTCATCTTGACCAGCATCACGTAAAGACGTCTCCAAGAGGGAACTTTACAACAGCCATTTTTTATCACCTTCCCCTTCACTTTCAATTTAACCACCTTCTCGTTAAGACGTCTCCAAGAAGGAACTTGAGGGACACACATCAGTCTATTTAGAAATTTAGAGTAATTTTGTTCGTCAGCAATTGATTATAATGGAAATGCTCTCCATTCAGTGTAAAGTTATTGTTACTCATGTGTAATTAAAAAAATAACAGCAAAATAATGCCTCAAAGGTCCAATTCTGACATTTTCTACTGCAAAGCTTTTGTAAAGATTGAAAAAAAAGGCGACGGTGTCAATCATAAGGTAAGGAATTATTTGTGATTTACTTTTTCAAAATGGAATGATTCGTTTGTGATTTACTTTATCATAATGTAAGGATTTATTTGTGATTTACTTCTAGTTTGTGACCTGGGAAGAGGAGTCCGGGGGGACTTGGCCCCCAACTAGGGGTTGTGACCTGGGCTTGCCCCCCGGCTAGAGGTTGTGACCTGGGAACTCCTAGGGGTAATAGTTTACAACACCACGCTCTCGATTTACTCCAATATAATGTAATCCTGCAGTTCTCACCTTCTTGCACAGTAATTAGGTGGTTATTTAAATACTGGGAAAGAAGAAGATAGCTCGGTTTCCTCACTAAACGACTTGGAACTGACGTCAACATAGTCAACCAAACAGAATTCGTGATGCCAGCGTACATAAACAGAAGTTCCTGATGCCAGCGTATATTTGATATACTGTATATTCAAAATATACTTAATCAAAAATTGAGTGATTACTCAAAAGTGTCACTATTTGTAAATTGCATATTTTATGGACACTTTTGAGTAATTAATCCATTTTTAATTAAGTATATTTTGAATATACAGTATATCAAATGTAATCTGGCATCACGAACTTCTGTTTATGTACGCTGGAATCACGAATTCTGTTTGGTTGACGATGTTGACATGTCAGTTCCAAGTTGTTTAGTGAGGAAACCGAGCTATTATCTTTTTATAACCCCTTCCCCCCTCTTCAACATATCTTGCTAATTATTGCTTTCCCAGAATTTAAATAACCCCCTAATTATTGTGCAAGAAGGTGAGAACTGCAGGATTACATTATATTGGAGTAAATGAAGAGTGTGGTGTTGTAAACTATTACCCTCCAAGTTTAGGTTAGGTTGGTTTGTTAGGTTCTGTACCCTTTTACAAATCTCATAAGTTACATACAGTGAACCCTCGTTTATCGCGGTAGATAGGTTCCAAACCCGACCGCGATAGGTGAAAATCTGCGAAGTAGGGACACCATATTTACGTATTTATTTAACATGTATATTCAGACTTTTAAAACCTTCCCTTTACGTAGTACTGTTAACAAAATGTTATTTTCATTAGTAAAATAAATTTTTGAATATACTTACCCGATAATCATGTAGCTGTCAACTCCGTTGCCCGACAGAATTCTACGGGAGGGATACGCCAGCTATCACTATACTAGAAGGGGGTGTACTCACAAGCGCCACCTGTGGCCAGGTACTACAGTACTTGTTGTTGACGCCACCTCACTTTTTCCTCGGTCCACTGGTTCTCTATGGGGAGGAAGGGTGGGTCAATTAAATCATGATTATCGGGTAAGTATATTCAAAAATTTATTTTACTAATGAAAATAACATTTTTCAATATTAAACTTACCCGATAATCATGTAGCTGATTCACACCCAGGGGGGTGGGTGAAAAACCAGTGTACAAGACTAAAGGATAGCTAAGTATCCCGTATTTCATATAATCAGTTATCCACAATAACAATGAAATAATAAGTACCTGGTAAGGAAGTCGACTTGAACCGTTACTCTGCCTTTAATAAGATCGTCTTCCTTACTGAGCGCAGCGTTCCTCTTGGAAGGCTGAATCAACTCAAAGGTGCTAAAGTATACAGGGCTGCAACCCATACTAAAGGACCTCATCACAACCTTTAACCTCGGCGCTTCTCAAGAAAGAATTGACCACCCGCCAAATCAACAAGGATGTGGAAGGCTTCTTAGCCGACCGTACAACCCATAAAAAGTATTCAAGAGAAAGGTTAAAAGGTTATGGGATTATGGGAATGTAGTGGCTGAGCCCTCGCCTACTACTGCATTCGTTGCTACGAATGGTCCCAGGGTGTAGCAGTACTCGTAAAGAGACTGGACATCTTTGAGATAGAATGATGCGAACACTGACTTGCTTCTCCAATAGGTTGCATCCATAACACTCTGCAGAGAATGGCTCTGTTTGAAGGCCACTGAAGTAGCCACAGCTCCCACTTCATGTGTCCTTACCTTCAGCAAAGCAAGGTCTTCTTCCTTCAGATGAGAATGTGTTTCTCTAATCAGAAGCCTGAATAGTAAGAAACTGAGTTCTTAGAACTTGGAAAAGAAGGTTTCTTGATAGCACACTATAAGGCTTCTGATTGTCCTTGTAAAGGTTAAGACCTTTTTAGATAGTACCTAAGAGCTCTAACTGGGCAAAGTACTCTCTCCAGTTCATTCCCCACCAAGTTGGACAGGCTTGGGATCTCGAACGACTTAGGCCAAGGACGTGAAGGAAGCTTGTTTAGCAAAAACCGAGCTGCAAGGAACATGTAGCCGTTTCAGATGTGAAAACAATGATCCTGCTGAAGGCGTGGATCTCACTTACTCTTTTAGCTGTTGTCAAGCACACGAGGAAAAGAGTTTTTAATGTGAGGTCCTAAAAAGAGGCTGATTGGAGAGGTTCAAATCTTGATGACATAAGGAACCTTAGGACAACGTCTAGATTCCAGCCTGGAGTGGACAACCGACGTTCCTTTGAGGTCTCAAAAGACCTAGGGAGGTCCTGTAGATCTTTGTTGGTGGAAAGATCCAAGCCTCTGTGGCGGAAAACCGCTGCCAACATACTTCTGTAACCCTTGATCGTAGGAGCTGAAAGGGATCTTACTTTCCTTAGATATAACAGGAAGTAAGCAATCTGGGTTACAGTGGTACTGGTTGAGGAAACTGCATTGGTCTTGTACCAGCTACGGAAGACTTCCCCTTGAGACTGATAGATTCTGAGAGTGGATGTTCTCCTTGCTTTGGCAATCGCTCTGGCTGCCTCCTTCGAAAAGCCCCTAGCTCTTGAGAGTCTTTCGAAAGTCTGAAGGCAGTCAGACGAAGAGCGTGGAGGTTCGGGTGTACCTTCTTTACGTGAGGTAGACGTAGAAGGTTCACTCCTAGAGGAAGAGTCCTGGGAATGTCGACCAGCCATTGCAGTACCTCTAAGAACGATTCTCTCGCGGGCCAGAGCGGAGCCAACCAACGTCAGCCGTGTCCCTTTGCGAGAGGAGAACTTCTGAAGTACCCTGTTGACAATCTTGAACGGCGGGAATGCATACAGGTCGAGATGGAACCAATCCAGCAGAAAAGCATCCACGTGAACTGCTGCTGAGTCTGGAATCGGAGAACAATACAATAGGAGTCTCTAGGTCATCGAGGTAGCGAACAGATCTATGGTTGGCTGACCCCACAGGGCCCAAAGTCTGCTGCAAACATTCTTGTGAAGGGTCCACTCTGTGGGGATGACCTGACCCTTCCGGCTGAGGTGATCTGCCATGACATTCATACCGCCCTGAATGAACCTCGTTACCAGCGTGAGCTTTCGATCTTTAGACCAGATGAGGAGGTCCCTTGCGATCTAGAACAACTTCACGAAAGAGTCCCTCCCTGCTTGAAGGTGTAAGCCAGGGCTGTGGTGTTGTCAGAGTCCACCTCCACCACTTTGTTAAGCTGGAGGAACCGCCAACAACTCCTGCAATTGATGTGAAGTGTCCTTTGCTCCTGATTCCATGTTCTCGATCATTCCTGTCCGTCCAAAGTCGCACCCCAGCCCGTGTCTGATGTGTCCGAGAGGAGACGGCGGTCGGGTTTCTGAACAGCCAAAGGTAGACTTCCTTGAGAAGAAAGCTGTTCTTACACCACGCGAGAGAAGACCTCCTCTCTTCGGAAACAGGAACTGAGACCGTCTCTAGCTTCGTGTCCTTTATCCAGTGAGCAGCTAGATGATACTGAAGGGGGGGAGGTGGATTCTCCCTAACACGATGAACAGGGCCAGCGATGAAAGTGTCCCTGTTAGACTCATCCACTACCTGACTGAGCATCGGTTCCTTCTCAGCATGCTCTGGATGCATTCTAGGGCTTGGAAGATCCTTGGGGCCGACGGAAAAGCCCGAAAAGCTCGACTCTGAAGATCCATACCCAGGGAGACAATGGTCTGGGATGGGATGAGCTGAGACTCCTCAAAATTGACCAGGAGGCCCAGTTCCTTGGTCAGATCCATAG
The DNA here is from genome assembly GCF_036898095.1 of Palaemon carinicauda. NCBI lineage: Eukaryota > Metazoa > Arthropoda > Malacostraca > Decapoda > Palaemonidae > Palaemon > Palaemon carinicauda. Next base: position 8,206,433 of record NC_090725.1, on the reverse strand, counting down.
TCCATCTGAGAATCTCCAGACAGCGACGACTTGTGGGAGCTCTTAAAAGCCAGTCGTCTGACGGAGCCGGACACAAGATCATGGTACTGCTGCACAGTCTGTGAACTGTCAACCATGGGGAAGCGAGGAAGTACAGTGACAACCCGAAGCTGTCTAGACTGTCTGGGTCGTACAGACAACTTCTTATCGGGTTGCTGAGGTTGCCGCACTGCGTCACAACAAGTCACTTCTGCTGGTGAACGTCTTCCCAGTGACACACTGACTCCGTAAACAAAAAAATCCTTTAACAAGGACTAAGCTTGGACTGCATGTCTTGCAACACAGCTCAAGGTCTATGGGAGCAGGTGTGGTAACAGACGGGGTTAGTGACTGAAGTGGAACCATTACCTTCCCTGGAAGCATGTTATGCTTAAATAAAAGTCCAAAGGAGGCTACGCAGCTAAAGGCTCCTCTCCAAATGACAGAGTCCTCAAGGGAATATCAGAAGGAGGGAGAAAAGCACTTTCTCATCTACAGGGACCATATCCGAGAAAAGTTAAGTTCTCTCAGTGAGGGTTTCAATGGTGCAAAAGCAGCAGACTAGAAGGCAACATTATGAAACTGCTTGACAGTCTAGTGAGTTGGCAACAACCAAAGATGTATGACTGAGAAGCATGCGGTAAGGTATGCAGAGCATGTTGTATGCAGAGCATGCTGTATGTAGAGCATGTTGTATGCAGAGCATGCTGTATGCAGAGCATGTTGTATGCAGAGCATGCTGAATGCAGAGCATGCTGTATGCAGAGCATGTTGTATGCAGAGCATGCTGTATGTAGAGCATGTAGTATGCAGAGCATGCTGAATGCAGAGCATGCTGTATGCAGAGCATGTTGTATGCAGAGCATGCTGTATGCAGAGCATGCTGTATGCAGAGCATGCTGTATGTAGAGCATGCTGTAAGGTAAGCAGAGCGTGTTGCATGGCGTTAAACATTTCTCAGAAATTCCATGACCAGTGCTAGAGTGCTTCATGCATGCTTGCATGGGGTTTTAATATCAACATAATATTTACCTTACATTCATAACTCATGATTCATTTTTGTTTTGAAGATATTTTTGCCATATTCTGCGATATTGTTAAAAATATATTGCAAGGAATACATATATATTTTTATATAAGTAAGACAAATAACCTCCATTATCATAATGTTTGTGTAGGCATACTGCAAGTTATGAAAGTAAAGAGGTGTTATTATTGTCATTTTTTATTTCTCAAGTTGAGGAGAAAGTAGCAGATGCATGCGTTGAGGTGGCTGACTCATAGCATGAGGTTGCTGCCTCAACAGTTGCGCTTGCTGTAAGGTTGATGGATGCGCAGTAGCAGGTTCCTGAGGAACGAGTTGAGGTTCCTGAGGTGTGAGCTGCGAGCGTTCAGGAAGTGGTTGCGCAGAACGCAGTAATTGTCTCGCGAGTTGAGGTTCCTGAGGCGCAAGGCTAAGGTGTTGAGGTGCTTGCCTTGAGGAGGGTTGAGCTCGCTGCAGCGAGAGCTGAGGAGACTGACTCATGGATGGGAGAGGATGTTGTACCTCAAGAGAGTGTTGCCTCACTGGTGGAACTGCAAGTGGAAGCGGAGGAAGTAAGGTATAAGCTTCCTGTTCCCATTGCTGAGGTTGCCTTAAGGAAGGCGGAGGGAACTGCACACCACTGGAAACAGTAAACTCAGAACGTGGTAAGGTATCCTGAGGAGCCTCAACATCGTACGCCTGGCAGACAGGACTGCGGTCAGGCGGAGCGATCGCAGGAGGAGGTGTAACCTTCTCAGCCTGACACTCACGCATCAGGACCGCAAGTTGTGACTGCATGGACTGCAGTAGAGTCAACTTGGGGTCGGCAGACACTAAGGTCTGCTGAGGCAAAGCCTTAACAGAAGAGATCTGTTGAGGCAGCACCTTACTCCTTTTAGGAGGTGTGCAGTCACCTGATGACTGAGGAGAGTCAGAGCTAACCCAATGACTGCATCCGGGTTGTTGAACTCTAACTTCGTACGTCTGGCATAGGTCTGGACTTTACGTTTAAGAGGTCTTGAGACCTGAGACCAGCGTGTTCTCCCCGAAATTTCTTCTGCAGACGAGCAAAATAAGGGCTCAATCGTCTGCGGGTGGGAGTGACGGTCTCTGAAAGACACGCCCGCAACCACCGAGGATACTTCTGTGCGCCGATCAAGGCCTGCCGAACCCTTTTGCCCTTCGACATTGCTTCTCCCCTGGGCTTGGGAGCTTGCAAGAGGTCCCGGACTGGGAGGACGACTGGCACGCACAGAAGTACCCTCACGCACAACACTGACACACTTTGCGCTAATCACTTATCACTTTTGATTTTCTGTTTGCACTTATTTCACTGAACTCGAAACTTTAAGTGGTTTGTACCTGAAACACGCAATTCTATCTTTTCTCAAAAGTTAGTAATTGCGAAAACAGAATTACAATGTAACAGAAAAATCTAATGAAAGATAAATAATTCAGTGGCTGGAAAGAGACTAAACACTAGATCAAATAAACTACGTTTAAAATCTCTCACCGCATAAAGCTTGAGAACAAGAAAAAACTCTAGAAACGTTTACCTTCTTCCCCTAAAGAGACTAGGGAGAAGAGCAAAAACGATAACAACGTTACTCGCTTGAACGAAACGTTTATCCTCCTCTTTCTCCCTCCGTCTCTATCTCTCTCTCTCTCTCTCTCTCTTGACTTAGAACCTGAGAGAAGAGCCCAATCATATATATCGTTAAAACATATTATGTTAAAGGAAAAAACTGAAATATTTCCCAATTTATTAGAATTAAAACCATTAAGTTAAGAAAGAATGAACAAAACACTAGACACGGTTACTCTTACTGCAACGTGACACCGTGAAAATTCTCTCTCTATCGTGACGATAGAGCGCAAGTTGAACGTTCTGAACGTCAACAACTGCAGAGACAAAACAAAACGTTAGTTCAACTTTGAAAACAGTACGAGACTATCAAAGAAATTCTTTCAAAAACATTAAAATAGCAAAATATGTTAACAGGTAAAACCGAAATGACGGGCTCAATGTTAATAAACTTCGGTACCAAGAAAAGACCGCCTACTATTAGGAAAGGTCGAATATAAACAAATATAAAAATTAATTTTAATAAGTTTATAATAAAAGGAAGTTAATCGAAGAGGCCTATAAAAGGCGGAGAGAAATAAAATAAATCTATAACTTTTGTTAAGCAAAATTAAGAAAGAGAGTCTATACTCTCTTAGACACCAACACTTCCGTCTAAGGGAAGGGTCGGCCATTTAAAGGTGAAAGAGAGTTCATACTCTCTTCGTCACCATAAATAAATTAATTCCAAAAGCTAACTAAGCTAATATAGAAGTTTCTAGTATAGCGAATAGCTGCAAATTTTAGAGAAATACTTCACCAAACCGTGAACAATACTCCAAAATCATAAGCGTATCCAAGAACGTCTTGCCGGAAGCACGACAGAGGAAAAAGTGAGGTGGCGTCAACAACAAGTACTGTAGTACCTGGCCACAGGTGGCGCTTGTGAGTACACCCCCTTCTAGTATAGTGATAGCTGGCGTATCCCTCCCGTAGAATTCTGTCGGGCAACGGAGTTGACAGCTACATGATTATCGGGTAAGTTTAATATTGAAAACTACCCTTTAATGTACAGAACACTTAATGCATGTACTACAGTACCCTAAACTAAAACAGGCACAAATATTAAAGGCGATTTTATATCATGCGGTTCCTAAACACGCCAAAAAGCACGATAAAAAATGACAACCAATGTTTTGTTTACGTTTTTCTCTGATCATAATGAAGAAACAAATGCATTTACACATCTGTGTATAGGTTAGTTTTTGCATCAATTATATTGATTATATGTTGATTTTGTTATTACCATTGTTTTATATACTTAATTTTTCTTAGGACTTCCAAATAAATGAAATGAATGCCATTTATATAATGTTTTTCTTTATGACGCCGCCTGAAACGGAAACCTTCCATTCATTTACTGTACGCTCCATCTTCGATCGTAATAAACAAACGAAGGCATTAAACGCGCATGATGAAAGTGATAAATAATTATATTAAAAGCTTTTAGTAAATATGTTATTACAAATATTATTTACCGTATCTATATAAAATCCTACATCCGTAGAAAAGCATGAAAACAATTTTTTTTTTTTTTGGCATTTAATCAACAATAACACACTGCCGCTAATGACCGAATGATAATTTACGAGAGAGAGAGAGAGAGAGAGAGAGAGAGAGAGAGAGAGAGAGAGAGAGAGAGAGAGAGAGAGAGAGAGAGAGAGAGAGAGAGAGTGTAGTTTTAAATGTAATAAACAAAAAAATATGAAACACCAATCACAGGCTAGATTACAAAACTTGGGATCTTGCTTGCTTAGATTGTCCAGCTCTTTTGACTAGACACGGGCTCTTGCGTAGGCAGCCCGTCCAGTTGGGATCTGATTCGTCATCTATCAGCACTGGAACCAATCACAGTCTGTCTTACATGCTACGTAGTACTAGTTACAAATTCAAATACAAGGTACTATATACAGTATGCTTTACGTACGCTATTTTACGCTTGTTTTGTTGTAGGATATGTATGCTTATTCGAGATGTGATTTTTGCAACAGAGAATATTATTGGATGCAGTACTACGTACGTATACATACAAAAGACTCATGGAAAAGATGCACATCCATTACATTTGTAGTAGTAGCCATCAGCAGCCTTACACCATTCAAATTATGACAAAGTCAGACTGCATCTAATTTGCGTTTCATGTTCGATTTAATTTTACTATGTATACTGAATTATCGTATGATCACATTTTCTTTATGTGTTTTATTTCTTTCTGTACTGAATTATATGTCATATGTAATGCAATGAACCATCAGTAAGAGCAGATATTACTAATTATTAATGGAATCAACGAAAAATTGGGGGTCTTCATATTCATATATCGCGGCTATTTTCGAAATTTCCGGAAAATCCGCGATATATGTATATACAGTACATGCGTTTTGAAAAAAAATCCGCGAAGTCATCGAACCGCGAAGTAGCGAGGGCTCACTGTAATCCCGTTTTGGCCTGTTTTCACCAATTTACATGAACCATATATTTTTCCAACTGGATATCCTGGCTTATTTTGCATTTCTGACCATTGCTATTGCAGCAAATCACTTGTCCCCCCCCCCCAAAAAAAAAAACAGTTCCCACTGGGGTCCCCCATAATTGTCTTTGTATAAGGGGGTCCAAAAACTCATGAACGGATGGTTTGCCCCAAAACATCATGGTCAGAGTTGCATAAATGACAAAATAGCGAGTAGGAAAAATATAAGGTTCATGTATTTGGCTAGAAATTAAAGTATATATTCCATATAGGCTACTTGATGTCGATACCTAATGCAAACCAATAGCCTCCACAGTTACGGTAGTCGACCCACCATAACTCTAAGCCTACTGTAGGTATTTCAGCCAGATATCATTATCAGAAACGTTTAAAACACAACAATAAACACAAGAAAACACTTTTATTTTCCACAAACTGTTAGTGCATTGTTCTATAATTTTGCCCAGAAGTTACTGGTCTAGGATAATTGACTCATTCAATTCGACTTACGAAATGCACGGTGATTAACTTTAAAATATCTACTTTACCAACCGACCATCAACAAAATCTTTCCATATACCATTTGTTACATTCACCATTTCAATAATAATAACAATTAGTTTCCATATTTACCACAGTTTATGTTGCAAAAATTGTTACAGACAACCCTTCATACACTTACCAAAGGTAACGTGATAATTCTCGGCTGCCTAAGACACGTCGGAACTTCATGGGTCAATAGCTTATTAAGAGTCAGTAACTGATATTTATTTCTTACGTGACATATAACTTAGGCAACCTACCCATAATTATAAGAGGGACCCATAATCATAAGTATGAGAATACATTTTCACTGAAATGGTACACCGGTACGAAACACTTCGGAAAATAGTAAACATAGAAATACTTAGTTAATGTCATTATTTCCATATTCCATTATCGTGGATTTCCTAATGAAATATCAGCGCAAAATAAAAATAAAAATCAACTCACAACTATTTACATTTCATATAATATTCCGTTAAAATCAATGCCGTTTGTATATCCTCTAGTTTGATATTACATTGCTATGTGTAACAAAATTTTGAGGTTACAGAACTCGCATTTATGATTAATGTTACATCGGAAACCCGTTGTCGAATTTACGTGTTCTGTTATCTGTTGACGTGACAACCTTTATTCTTGTGTGTGTGCTTACATTTTATATAGATGTTTATTTAACGTTACAGTACTTATATACTTTTAAAATAATCGTCATAGATGATTAGTGACTGGAATATGCTGGCTGACTGCCCTAGACGAGGTTTTAAACAAGGTAAGTTTTGTTAAACGACAATAGGCTTCAACATCGGTCTACTGATGCATATCGAAGCCATTGTAGTTGACTGGGACGTACCTGGTGTAAAATTTCATAAGTAGTAACTGAAACCTCATCATTTACTCACTTTACTTCAAGGACTGTTTATAGCAGGCCTACAGCCTACATTCTATGTGTTCAAAGTATAACACATTGTAATCCGTGTTAAATATCAAATCCAGAAACACAAGAACACTACCTAACCCAAGGTCAGACTTAACATATCCTGCGAGACCGTATCTTTACTTAAGCTACTTTAATCTTACCGATAACCCCCTTTGCGACCCTCCCACAAAATGCCGTAACCTTTACCCTCAGGGCCTCAGGCTACTTTAACACTGCCTTATGTGTTTTGCCAATGCATATTATATGCGTTTGCGGAGCTACAGAAACTGCAATGGTTTTCTAAATGTCTGCTCACAGCTGCATTATGGTAGAAGATTTGTAAGTCTCTATGATGAGCTCTACGGCCAATTGCAGTGGATAAGAGAAAGTGTATTGTGCTTTTATTTTGTATGTTCAAGAGACTGATGTTGGATCTATTATGTGCACAATTTGAATGATGGAAAGACATTATGGGCATTTGATGGCTCAAAATATTTTTCTCAAATGAGGGTATAAAACTGAAAAGAACGATATAGATGTTGGAATTGTTGGTGGGTAGATATGAAAATCAAAATTAAAAAGTAAATGAATCTCTCTCTCTCTCTCTCTCTCTCTCTCTCTCTCTCTCTCTCTCTCTCTCTCTCTCTCTCCATACATTAAATTTTAACCTTGTCTCCTTATTCATTATGTAGATTTTAGCCTAAAATGAAAATAAAATAATTATTATATTCTATTTTCATTGTTATTTTGCATTCATGTCATAATATGTTTGTTATGTAGATATCAAACCAAAGTACATTGTAGTACAATGTAGATATTTTTCGGGTAGTTTGTAGCGCTACGGCCAAGCGTCCTAATTTGGAAATGGTCTATGGATCTTAAATATGTTGTGTAAGGGGGGGGGGGGTCCGCCCCCTGGTCAATGATACGGCTTTTAACATAGGTTAGGTGGGTTTTTTAAGTTGGCTTCTCCTGTCGTACTCGTAGGTAAGATAACTGTTGTGTAAGGGGGGGGGGGGGGGGTCCGCAGGGGCGAAGCCCCCCTCGGTAAGGATATGGCTTTTAGCATAGGTTAGGTGGGTTTTTTAAGTTAGCTTCTCCCACCAAAATCGTTTTTACAACGACGGCCACAGTTCAGAATATTCCCGTTTTCTACGGGATCTGGCCGTCACCCTACAAACGCTCCTATTTTTCCTTAGTAAATAACGAGCCAATGTAGTACTCTCTCTCTCTCTCTCTCTCTCTCTCTCTCTCTCTCTCTCTCTCTCTCTCTCTCTCTCTCTCTCTCTCTCTCTCTCTCTCTCGTACCATTTTTAGTTTTGTTGTGATTAATTTTCCTTGCAAGCCATTTCTGTGTTAAATATCATCTCTTGGTTATTTCTCCAAGTGACGTTTTCTTCGTAACTTTAAAAAGATTTAGTTATCACCAAAAAGAGCCTTTTAGTCTTGAAGAGAGATTAGCATTTTTATATAATTATAAAAGTGATATTTCCGAGACAAGAAAAAAATGACAAAAAGTTGACAATATCTGATAACACAGATATGAAATCTATTGTAGATAATCTACATGATTAGATCAAGATTATTATAAAGAGACTTATGCTGGGTTCATATATTCACGATTTTGCTCCCGATTGCTCCCAAAGACAGGAAAATTGGTAGTTGGCAACCTATAACGATTATTGAGGGTGTAATGGCCGAATATCGAAGGGTTTTTTGTCACATCGGCGAAGTTGGTACGAATGTCGGGAAGCGGGGCGAGCCTCGTGGCCCGAACCGGACCGACCATTTAGCGCGGCGCTTAATGGTCGGGGCAACTGCCCTTTGTCGAAATTTTTAACTTACTTCGGCATGCATTTTCTGATCATCGTAATGTGTCTTCGATCATCCAAACGTGTCTTCGATCATCGAAGAGCGTTTAGATCATCATAATCTAGAATACGATGATCAAAATGTGCGCACGAACTTCGGTGAAAAAAAATAACCTCGGTTGCAACCTTCCGATGATTGTTAAATGGCTGCCAAAAATCGAATCGCTTTTTATGACGATCGTGCAACTTCCCTAACATCGTTAAAGGGGGCGTGGCCTAATTTCCCTAGCACACAACTGATCATCGTAAACCTTTACAATCATCGAAACATAATCGTCATACTGATTCGACAGTCGTAGCGTGGTCCCAATGATTCCAGATTTTTGGCCTTTGACTTCGATCTGGGCCCTCCAATCGCACATGATCGTGGAAAATCGCCAATATTTTTACGATGGAACAAAAATTCAGCATCGGGAGCAAAAAATTAGCATCGGGAGCCATAATCGGGAATATGTGAAGCGAGCATTATCCCATAACTTCGGCTTCGTCTCCACTTAAGATATAAGGAAATTATATCGATTTTCTGTTCAATTATAAAGATGTTAAGTTCAAGCATGGACCTATACTGAACATATTAGTTCAGCACGCCAATAAGTGTGTCTGAAACAAACGATGTGAATGTGCGCATTGAGCATGATGGTCCACAGGCCACCTCATTCATTTGCGTCGATGCATAAACCTAATGGTTGAACGCATGTGTTTTGCGACAACGCAGCAGCAAAATCGCACTCACTCATGGTGTGAATGATTTTATAAGATTTATCAGTCAATTTCTGTCAGCGTCACTGCAACGCAGATAAATGCATTGGCAAAATGCATAGTGTGAAAGTAGCCTTAGTCTTAAGTCTCAATCCTGTTTGCTTCCCAATCTGCTACATTCCTGGTAAAATAACACTAAATCATAGCATTTTATAAATCGTGAAACTAACTTCATAATATCGTATTCCAGACAAGAGAAACTGCATTTTCACCATAAAAAAAATCAATTTCACAAGTAATAAAGTTTATGCCTGTCCCAACCAACTACTGTATACTGTACTTACACGCCAAACAGGGTGTTATGTAGTTGTTGGGGACATGAGTAAACTGTCTTATAACTTGTCAAATTGATTTTCTTTATGGGGAAAATTCTATGTATCTTGGTCTTGCCAGGAATGAAGCCAGTTGGGAAATGAACACAGGGAGGAAACTTTGTCTTAGGGTAAGCTAAGGGTATGTCAGGGTCATAGCCTACCCTAATAGGTAAGTAGGGAAGGAGATGGCTCCTAGGTTAGGTTAGGTGGGGTACCTTTGCTTAGGTGGTATTCTTATGTATGTTTACCTTGTAAAATTAGTATTTCAGTGATAATTCAAAATTTTAGAATGTTTAAAATTTGAAAAATACATTTACCCCATTTATTTTCATCAGAACAGTTCAAAGTCCCAATAAATGCACCAGGAACAGTTATTTCTTTATTAGGAATATTGTACTATAGTAAATATTTATCCACAATTTAATTACTTGTTTTCTTCATTAGGAATATTGTGCTATAGTAAATATTTACCAACATTTTAATTCCAGTACTACTTTTCTACATTAGGAATATTGTGCTGTAGTAAATATTTACCACCTTTTAATTAGTGCCTCAATCCATCCCAACCAACTACAAACGCTCAGTTGGGTTGAGGTGTAAACCCACCAGACAATCAACAAAGCTCCCATTTTTTATTTTGGTTGCAAGCCTTACCTACTATTTGCTAGATCGACATGTTTAAGGGACATTCGTTCATGTACTCAATTAAATGTGGGCAATCTCCATATATAAGTTTTTAATCAGAAGTTGATAACTTTTATACAGTTTATATATATGTATGAAACGATCATCCTGAAGAAATTCCAAGGCGATTGGTTAATTCATTTCAATTTAACTGAAGGGAAAAAATCAAATTGATTTTAGTAATTTATTTCTGAAGCTGTATGCAATAAAACTTAGGGACTTGGAAAGCATTTAACGAGGAAAAGGATTTTTAGGAACCATTTTTCGACTACAGGGAAGAAAAAAATTTATGTGAATATTTTTTCTTTTTTAAAGTGAAACTCGAACTCCTTCTCTTTATTTCCTAATTATAAAAGATCTATTCCCGACAAAAACTAGCAGATTTTTTCTTCTCTCCAATGATATATTTATCTTTGAAATATGTTTTCAAATAAGAAAGTTATAACTATTTGAATGAAAAAAGTGAAACTAAGTAAAATCGATTTTGTGTTTTTTTTTTTCACTTCTATGGATAAGTATCGCATGAAATGTGTCAGGGGTAAAAATAAATAGAGCTTAAGTTTTTATGATAGATAGGAAGCCATAGATGAATTCGGTTGAATTTACTCATTTTCGTTAGTCTAAAAAAATATTCGTCCAAAAATAAGGTCAAGATCAAATCTAAGGTACATAACACACACATTTCTTAAAACCGAGGAGTTGGGTTTTTAAATTCGTCATATCCTCATTATTTCTTAATATTTTGACGTACAAATATTCATAATGGTAGATAGGATGCCATAGATGACTTTGAGCGAATGTAATAATTTTCGTTAATTTAAAAAATATTCACCCTAAAATAATTCGGTAGGCCCCCCTTTTACGTTTGTAAAACCTTTGATGTGATAGGAGTGTGACTTCAATAAACCTGGAACAGCCGTTGAGCTTTGAACAAGGTAAAGTGTAAGCTCACTGTCTTGTATTTTATCAATATCTGACCTTGAATATTTGGGCAAACTGGCCGTTCATAAGTTGTCGTATCCCCCATAATTATTATGGGGGATCTCAGTGGTAAACTGATGTTTTTGGTGAGTAAACACCAAAAAATCGGGATTTGCAGTATTATTACGTTAATGGTCAGACATGCATAATCTACATACGATAACCAGTGGGAAAAATCTATTTTTGGGTGAGGTAGCCATGTCGTCCTGATGGAAGGTTCCTTCAGTAGCTTCCTTTGGGTATATATGACTACCATAAATATTCCAAGAGAATTAAACTAAAGGTTTCACAGAATTCTAACTTCTGGTGCGAGTACCCTAAAGGTTTCCCTCTAGGATATCGTATATCAACAGGGGACGCATGCATTAACACACCACATGGCCATCTGCACCGCACATAGCGTTTACGCTTCAAGGGGGAAAGGTGGCGAGGTAACTGAGGAGCCATTCCAAAGTTACCCTTCCTTCGTTACTGTTACGGTACTCACAACGTAAACAAACCGTCCGCCATACTGTGTGACGTCACGTCCGCCCTCATTCCGAAGTCCAGCTTCCAACCAGCCTCCGCAATACAGTATAGCAGGGAGGGACCTGGCAGGCTGAACTGGAACAGTTGGGTGGGTCCATCAGGACGACATGGCCATCTCACCCAAAAATAGATTTTTTGCTTCGCTCAAAATCCGTTTTTTGGGCTCAAGCCATGTCGTCCTGATGGAAGGTTCCTTCAGTAGCTTCCTAGGGTATATTTAACTACAGTCGATATTCCCAGATAATTAAACTAAAGGTTATCACAGAATTCTAACTTCTGGTGCGAGTACCCTAAAGGTTTCCCTCTAGGATATCGTATATCAACAGGGGACGCATGTATTAACACGCCACATAGCTATCTGCACCCCATTTAGAGTTAACACTTCGATATGGAAAGGTGGCTGAGTAACTGAGGAGCCGTTCCAAAGTTACTCTCATCCGTGGCTACTTTTGGTACACGAGACGTAAACAAACGGGCGCCATTGCTAAATGACGTCACGTCCGTTATCATCCTTTCGTCTGTAGCTCCTACGCTAAGTCGGATTTTTCCCAAGTGCTTCTTTATCTGCTTACATCGCCGTTATGTCGCAGCCTTCAGCCTCGCCTTCTTCTGGAAAGTTGAGTACCAGGTCCTAGTATTGTTTAAATAAGCTCTGGCCGTAAAGTAACTTCTACTTTTCGTAAAATATTGTGTTTTGTGGCGGAGCTGTGCCGATACCGGACGCGCCATGACAGCGTCGCTGTTCATGTTGCATGTTTTATTTAGTTAGCCAGAACAGCCTTCTCCGGTCCTTGAACTAATTAATTTTATTAGTTATTTAGTCTTCATAGCTAGGAAGTTATTATATCGTGTTTTAGCGCTCGTTAGACAACGGTCGTTGACCGACCCCATATTAGATCGCTAGCCTAGCCCCTAGGCTTGTCAGCCTAGTGCTCATATTACTGCATGATATATATAAGTGTTCCTAAGTTAAGTTATGAAGATTTAGGCATTGTTAAACATACTAGTTACTGTGATGTAAGTGTTTCCGCCTTCGGGGACCGTACAAGGGACTGTGTTGGTTCGTGTACCAACTCCCTCCTAACCTAATGTAGGAACCCTTGTATGCTTCCTATTCCCCTTACCTACGGGTAATTCCCTCTGAGTAACCTTGCTTCTCCCTTATTCTATAATGGGGAGAATCTTGACTTAACCCAGAGTATTTATCGCTTCTCAGCCTACCCTAAGGGAATGACCCCCCCCTTAGGGTCGTGCTTGAGACCTTAGGAAGGGCTCTGCCCTTCCTCAATTGCACTTGGTTGGGTTACTCCTTCCTCCCTGCAACTAGCGATGTGTCTTTCCAGGCCTTCCTAGCCTAGGAGTTGGTCCTCCTAATCTAGGTTAGGCTCTGGGGGTAGATTCTGCCTTGTTAACTCAAAATCCATTTTTGGGGCTTGAGCCATGTCGTCCTGATGGAAGTGTACTAGAGAATTAATGTATCGTGGATTTTTTCCCCATTTCAAGTGCCTTCTACTCCGACTAACATTCCTGCAGTCTGGTGACCGAAGAGACCGTGACATCTCCGTTAAATGTCACTACCAGTGGCATTACAATGACCCGGCTTCCCGTCCCCCTGGCAGGGAAGTCCTAATAGGACAAGAGGAACATCTCAAAGTAACCTGACGAAGATAGACTCACCTGGATGAAGAGATCGTGCCGGTCTCGAAGACAGATCAGAAGGGTAAATATTTGTGTAGGAACAAATTTTATACCATTAGGTGAGTGTATATTAGGTAGTAGGTATATTGACTATAATAAACCCTGGAAATAGGATCAATAAAACAATAACAGCAATTTATTTTCATATGAAAGACAGGAGCGAAATCAGATGCATATGGTAAATACAGTATAATAAATATTTTATTTGAAAATTGCATAGAAATATGGAAAATTATGTACAATTATAATATTGGATAATAGACATAGATTTTCAGTGAGACGGTGATGTAGAATCTGAAAGGGAAATATTTTGCCTTTAAGCACAAGTTCCTTGAGGAACGCCAGTCTTTTAAAATCATTATACTGTACACTTCATGTCCAAGAACATGTGGCACACGTGTAAGAATCTATGTCACTTCACCTTGATGAAGAACAGTCTATTAGTGACACTAAGTGTCCCTTGAAATCACTATGTATCGCACTAGGGTCAACACAGGCACCCGTTTGAGTTAAAGTCCCGAAAAAACTCACTATTCTACGCAGCACTAAACAGCCGGTTTCATCACGCTACCTGCTGCCACCACGAATCTCTTTACTTTGTGCACCTGCTTCGAATAGTGTTTGAAGAACACTCTAGGTGACCTCCAGCCCGTGAAGGATTGGAGGCTTTCAAAATCCATTCCTTGGAAAAAGTTCAGGGAAGAGGCAACTTTCCTAGGATCATGACCTGCGGGTGTACTGTCAGGATCCGCTCTGCGAAAAAAGTAGGCGATTTTCGCTCTTAGTTGTTGTAGTGACAGATCACTACCCGAAGTTTCTCCTTTAAAGAGTTGTCTTCCGCCAAAGTCTGAAGTTCTTTGAAGATAGACCTTAAGACTCTCCACTGGGCATAGAGAGACATCTTCCTTCCGGGGGCAGATTCTTCAAGGGCCCCATCTTTTGGTGGGAAGTTCATTTTTAGCGAGAAACGTGAGGTCAGGGAAGAGGGTAAGTTCCCCCGTGTCGGCGAACTGTATCTGGCCCTCTTCTCTTGATAATGCCACTATTTCACTGACTCGGGCTCCCGAGGCGAGCGCAAAAAGGAAGATCACTTTTTGAGTCAAGTCTTTCAGAGGGCAAGATTCGTTGTCCAAGTTAGAGGCAAAATGGAGCACCTTATCCAGGGACCAGGTGATGGGTCTCGGTGGAGGTGCTGGACGGAGTTTAGCACACGCCTTCGGGAGTTTATTGAAGATTTCGCTGGATAAATCCATTTGGAAGGCGTACAGAAGTGGTCTAGTCAAGGCCGATTTGCAGGTAGAAATCGTATTGGCTGCTAAGCCTTGTCCATGAAAGTGAATAAAGAAGGACATGCAAAATTCTATGGAGATTTCCGTAGGGTTTTTTGCCTTGACGAAGGATACCCACTTCTTCCAGGATGATTCATATTGCCTTCTGGTAGACTTTGTTTTTTATTCCTCTAGGAAGTCCAAACTTTTATTCGAGATCCCAAACCTTTTCTTCACGGCTAGGGAGAGAAAATCATGAGATGAAGGTCATTGACTTTCTTTGATGAAGCGAAGACAGTCGACTTCTGCACCTTTTGGGAGAGAACTGGGCCCGGCAGGGGGATCAGCTTGGGCTGTAGCTCCAGGACTAGGGGGAACCATTTGCTCCGGGGCCACTTGGGAGCCACTAGGGCTGCTGTTCCTTTGAAGGTTCTCAGTTTGGAGAGGACTTTCAGCAGAAGGTTGGGTGGAGGGAACAGGTAAATCTTGGACCATCTGTTCCAGTCCAGGGACATGGCGTCTACTGCTTCCGCTTTGGGTTCTTCGTAAGGGGCCACATATCGAGGAAGTTGCTTGTTGTCGCTCGTCGTAAAGAGGTCGATCTGTAGTTCCGGGACTTGACGAGAGATGAAGGAGAATGATCTTGCGTCTAGGGACCATTCCGACTCTATGGGGCTTGTCCTTGATAGAGCGTCCGCCGTCACGTTGCGGAATCCTTGTAGGTGAACTGCAGATAGGTGCCACTTCTTCCTGTCCGCCAGGCGGAAGATGGGTAATAGCACCTGATTTATGTGGAGCGATCTCGAGCCCTGACGGATGAGACATCTGACTACTACCGAGCTGTCCAGAGTTAGACGGATGTGTATCGAGGGACGCAGGGATCATTTCTTCAGGGTGAGAAGAACCGCCATGGCCTCCAAGATGTTGATGTGAAACGTCTAGAATAGGGGAGACCATGTTCCTTGAACTTGCCGTTGATGGGAGTGACCCCCCCAACCCTCCAGAGAAGCGTCCGTATGAATGTTGAGCGATGGAGGTGGAGGTTGGAGAGGGATGGATCTTTTCAAGGTCCTTGCTTCTGACCACGGGCGTAAGCAGGGAGCGAAGCCTGTTCGGTAGGAGTCTCTTGAGATCTCTTTGAGCAACGGATGCGTTTCGTCTCCAGACTCCTGAGGCATCCTTTAGCTGTGCTCGTAGCACTGGGTTTGTCACTGAGGTGAACTGTAGGGAGCCGAGAACTTGCTCCTTCTGTCGTCTTGAGATCCGTTTGGATTTGAGAAGTCTTTTGACAGACCCTGCTATTTCTTTCCTTTTCTTCAGTGGGATGGAAAGGCGGTGTGACTGAAGATCCCAATGGATTCCTAACCATTGGAACTTCTGAGCTGGAGTGAGGCGAGACTTCTTGGTGTTTATTTTGAATCCCAGATGTTCCAGGAACTGGGTCACTTTGCTGCAAGCTCTCAAACATTCTTCTGGCGATGTTGACCAGACCAGCCAGTCGTCGAGGTAGGCCTTCACTTGGACGCCCTGAAGGCGTAGCTGGTGGACGATTGTGTCTGCTAGCTTGGTGAAGATTCTCGGAGCCACGTTGAGCCCGAAGGGCATGGCTCTGAAGGCGTAGCTTCTTCATTAGAGCTGGAATCCTAGGTAGGAGGAATCGTGGGGGTTCATTGGGATGTGCCAGTAGGCATCCGCCAGGTCTATTGAGACCGTGTAGGCCTTGTGAGGCAGTAGGGCTCTTATTTGTTGAAGGGTCAGCATTTTGAATTTGTTGTTCGCAATGAACTTGTTGAGGGGGGACAAGTCGAGAATGACTCTGAGTTTGAATGAGTCCTTCTTTGGAATACAAAATAGTCTTCCTTGGAACCTGGTGGACTTTACCCTCTTGATCACCTTCTTGTTCAAGAGTTCCAGGATGGGGGTTGAAGGCTGGAAGAATTGGTTGAAAGTTGGCAGTGGTTGCGTCCAGCTCCAACCTAGTCCCTTCTTGATGATGCTGTGTGTCCAAGGATCGAAGGTCCAACGATCCTGAAAGTGGCGGAGTCTTCCTCCCACCGGAAGCACTTCATTGCTTCTGGTTTCCCGAGGGTTTGCCACCTCGGCCGCTAGCTCCCCTTCCTCCTCTGCCCCTGGAGGGGCGGCGAGAGGAATCTCTGCCGGAGCCTCTACCTCTGGGACGAAAGGTAGTGGATGGACGTTCATAGGCAGGGGTGAAGACCGGTGATTGGGACACCACCGGCTGGGGGACCAACTGAAAGGTTGGTTGTGGTTGTGCAACCACTTGGGGAGTAGCAGGAGCCGGAAACTGGCGTTTGGGTTGACGCTGCTGGGGTCGTGGTTTGGAGGATTTCCTCTTAGGTTGAGGGCCTTCTTCCTGAGAGGATTTCCTCTTGCGGAACATGCCCCACTTGTTGAGAAGGTTCCGATTCTCAGAGGCGGCTTTGTCCACGATCTCTTTCACCAGAGCTGTTGGGAAGAGATGCTTGCCCCAAATGTTGGAGGAGATTAGCTTCCGGGGTTCGTGTTTCACTGCCGCGTTGGCAAATACGAATTCTCTGCAGGCTCTGCGGGCCTTGATGAAGCTGTACAAGTCCTTCATCACAGTCACTAGGTGGGTCTTCGCGAGAACCATATACAAATCTGGGACCCTAACGTCCCCGGCCATGACCTCCAACTGAATTTGGTGAGACAGAGAGGCGGCTAGTCTCTAATTGGTCTCCTGCTCCCGACGAAGAAGATGGTCGTTCAGCTTTGGAAGATCCTCATTGAACTGACGGCCAGCCTCGTCAGGTTCCAGTTTCCCGACCGTAAAAGTGAACTGGATATCTTTCCAGAATCTGTCGTCGGGGGCAAGGGCGAGGGAGAGAGGCCTACACTCCTCCAAGGTAGGGCTGGGCTTTCCTTCCTCCACCGCCTTCATGACCGCATGGAAGGCCTTTTCAACAAAGGGAAAGGTCGCAGTAGAGGGAGCGAGAAAGGACAGGTGCTTCTCGCTCAATGCTGGCATTTTAGAGTTGGTAAAACCACGACTCTTGAGACACACTGCCAGCATGGCTTGGGCTTTCGAGTGATCGAACACGATCACTTCTTTGGGTTTGGTCTCTTCCTTGGAGGCTGGTTTGGACCTGAGCTGGACGTAACAGTCCGGGTAAGCCTCAAAGCTGGGGAAGAACTCCACCTCTTCCAAGAGGATGGACCCAAGCCAATCATTGATAAAGATTTTGCCAGTTGTAATTGGCATATGCTCGGCGTACCTCCAGGGGCTAGACTCCGAGCAGGGGGGAAGATCCTTAACCGAAATCCTTTTCGGTTGCTTCAAACCCATAAAATGACGTTTGAGCTCCTCTTGATTCTTTCGGAGCCTTTCGTCCATTAGTGCCACCAGCACCTGGATGGCATCTCCAGTGGCTGGTAGCACGGGCAGTGAGGCGGTGGAGATAGAGGGGACTGGCTCCTCGACCACAACGGGGGTTACTGGAGGTGTTTGGACGACCTCGTCCTCCGAATCATGGAACTATCTGATCCTCGTCATCCTCCAGATTCTCACCCATGAGGGTCCTCTCGGTGTTGTCGGAGACTTCCGACATCTTCTCCACTTCGTCAAGATGACATTTTCGGAGTGTAGCCGAAATGTCGGGTTCAACAGTAAGTTGGACGCAGGGGATCTGATCCTGGGGGATCACAGAGTTCGACAGAGCTTTAGGGAAAAGCAAGGCCCTCATCTTCTCGTTGGGGAGATAAGGCCCGGTGGCGTTCTTCTGGAAACCGCGCACCCACTTGCGCAGTTTCTCTCGAGCATTGTCCCTGGCCTCCGCGGACGGAGGGTTGTCGAACGCCTCATCAAAGAGGCCTTTGCAGATTGAGCAGGACTGTGGATCCCAATATTTAAGGTTGCCCTTTTTCGCTGCACGGGAGGCGTGGGTCCGGCACGCCGTATGCCCGTAGAAGTTCGGGCGGTGAACTCCGCAGAAGGAGCTCTCACACTTCAGTTTTTCCTCCTGTAAAAGAAAGAGAACATGAGTACATGGAAGACAGAGTTATGGCTTACATTACTCTTAAGATTAAGATTCTCTAATCTGTAAAATTGGTTTTTATGTGAGCTCAGGATAGGTGAGCTAGAAAGGAAGTAGGAAGACACATACTTGTGAGTCCCGTCCAGCCAGTTACCGTGACCTTTTCTGCCGACAATTCCTTAGGACCTGAAGTTCTAGGGGAAGGAATGGTATCCCTATGGGGGAGCCAAACTTAGGCTTCCTTATAAAGGAATTGTCTACAGAGTGGAGGGGGTCTGAAATCGATGAGAACCTAGAGAAAAGAAGGGGGAAAATAGGATAAAACCCCCTTATATTTGGGTAGGTCCCGGCAAGAGACTGCAGTGAGAAGCACTGAGTATGCTGGAAATATTGTACTGTACAACCGTACACCATAGCCACTGTCTTAAAGGTATGAAATACCAAAGAAAGAGCAGTCTGGCTATATGGTTGTATTAAGTCGACTGCCGGCACGGGGCCGGCAGCCAGGGGGAGGGGTGTTTGTCCATGGAAGCCGCAGGAGTGTCGGCGGCAAGCCGGAGGCCGGTCCGGCGGGGTGAATCCATCTGAGGCTACACATTGAGCAGCAGAGAGGTAGGAGACACCTTTAAGGGCGACCGCTGGCACGGCGGCAGGGCGGTGGCCTCCGGGAGCCGGCAGGTTGTCGTCGTCGGTGAACCTAGCTGGGTACATAAGATGGAGGGTTGTCTGAGATGTCGGCGGCAGCGGCGGCAAGGGGCGGCGCCCCCCGGCTGCCGCCTTGAGTAATTCTCAGATAGGAACATCCTATGAAGTAGGAAGGTCACATGGGATGCCGGTGGCTAGCGCCGGCAGGTGGAGGCGGCAGTGGACTGGCACCATGATAGAAGAGAGAAAGATAAGGAGGGAGTGGGGAAGGGTAATGTCCAATACCCGACCGGCTTCCCTCCGGAAGGAGTGCTCTCATGATAGGAGGGGATATGTCTATCATCCGGCGGCAGGGGGCCGGCAGACGGCTGGATGCCTATGGTAATCCAAGGGAGGATCAGAGGATACTCAAAAGGTGGGGTGGGGGGGAGGGTGATCTTCCGCCGACAGGCCGGCCGCCGACACTACCCTATAGTTGGACTATGAGGGGGAAGTGTAGTAGAGCGGCCAGCCAAGCAGGTGAGCACAGCTTAACCTACAACTCTCCCCTAGGGAGGAATTGTAGGACAGTGGACAGGGGTGTGAAGGCAAGCCAACACAAAGGGATAGAGTGGGGCAGGGGTCTGAGGGAGCAGAAGGGGGCGCAACCCTAAAGCTCCCTAGGAGTGGGGGAATCTGTTAGAGGCTATACTACCCAGGTAGGAGAGAAACGCTCTCCAACCCTAGGGTAGGTTAGCTCTGAGTAGGTACAGCACTGGTGTACTGTCCTAAACTATAATAAAACAGAATCCCCCAAAGCCTAACCTAAACCAGGAGAGCTTCTCCTAGATTAGGGAGGGCTAGGAAGACATATCGCTAGGCCACAGGAGGAAGGGACGTGTCCCAACCAAGAGCAGTCTAGGGGAAGGGCAGGGCCCTTCCACCTTCAGTCTCAGTCGATACCTAAAGGGAAATGCGTTCCCTAAGGGTGGACTGGGATGAACGATAGGTACTCTGGGGTTCTGTCCGAATCCCCCAAATACTATGGTAGCGAAGAGGGAAGAACGATCTAGCCTAACCTACCCGAAAATTATTCCGGGTAAGGGGGCTAAGATATAGCAAAGCTACCCAGAGGGAGGTTACCCGAAGGTAACGGGATATAAGGAAGCATACAAGGGCCCCAACGTTGGGTTAGGGGATGTAACATGGATGGACTAGGCATGGTACCTTGTATGGTCCCTAGAAGGCGAAAAATATGTGCAACACTGAATCTTGTATATGTTTTAAAATGCCTATATCTTCATTAACATTAACACTAGGAACACTTATTATATCATGCAGAAGTAAACATGAACACTAGGCTGTGGCCTAGGCTAGGCTAAAAGTCTAGTTTGGGGTCGGCTAACTAAGAGCGGCGAAGAATACCATCGGCATAACTAATTCCTAGCAATGAAGACTAAATAACTAATGATATTTAATTAGTTATAAGGCCGGGAATGCTGTTCTGGCTAACTAAATAAAGCATGCAAGGCGAACAGCGGCGTCATAAAATGGCGCCTCCGGGCAAGGCACAGCTCCGCCACAAAACACAAGATTTTAGCGTAAAAATTCGTTACTTTACGGCCAGAGCTTATTTAAACAATACAAGAACCTGGTACTCAACTTTCCAGAAGATGGCGAGGCAGAAGGTTGAGACATGGCGAAGGATGCACAAGATAATTAGCGATCACTGGGAAAAACAAACCAATGTTGGAAGCTACCAGACAAGGAATGGGGACGGACGTGACGTCACACAGTATGGCGGACGGTTTGTTTACGTTGCGAGTACCGTAACAGTAACGAAGGAAGGGTAACTTTGGAACGGCTCCTCAGTTACCTCGCCACCTTTCCCCCTCGAAGTGTAAACGCTAGGTGGGGTGCAGATGGCCATGTGGCGTGTTAATGCATGCGTCCCCTGTTGATATATGATATCCTAAAGGGAAACCTTTAGGGTACTCGCACCAGAAGTTAGAATTCTGTGAAACCTTTAGTTTAATTCTCTGGGAATATATATGGTAGTCATATATACCCAAAGGAAGCTACTGAAGGAACCTTCCATCAAGACGACATGGCTTGAGCCCAAAAATACTAGTGTACATATATGGTTCATGTAAGTGGCATGAAATTAAAGTTTGTTCCAACACCTAGTACAAACCATTTCACCCTTTGCAGTGGATATTATTTCGACAAAAACTGAAACTAGTCAAAAGTCTTTTTTAAACATTAAACTTACCTGCTGGTTATATAACAATAGCTTTATTCTTCTGTCCGGCAGAAATTAAAAAAAACTCTAGGCAATCGCGGATATAGTTGCCAGGTGTACACTAGCGCCACCACCGGAGCTAGGCAGAACCATTCCATCCAGCACCAGATTTTCTTCTGCTGCCATTCTGGCTGCATCGTAGGAATTCACTCGTGATTAACCTGGATTTTAGCAGTATATTAGTGATGTACTCCTATATACGGGTTTTGGCATTTGCTTATTTTTTTTTTTATATTTGATCGCATGTTATAGCTTAAAAGGTAGGATTAGAAATTTTTTCAACCTATTTTAAAACTAATGAAAGCATAATGGAGATAGGTAAACACCCCGCCTCATCTATGACGTCACAGTCATATAACGTAAGCTTGAGTATGACTTGCATTTTCTTTCTTTTTCTACAAATAATGATTAGTTAATACAGTGGTACCTCTACATACGAATTTAATCCGTTCCACAGCCGACTTCGGATGTAGAAAATGTTCGGATGTCGAAACGAATTTTCCCATAAGAATACATTGAAATAGGATTAATCCGTGGTTGAGCCCAAAAACCTATGATAACTCCTTAATAAATTACTACACATAATTACACATGACAATAATGCACACTAAATTAGATAATAGACATGTAAAAAAGAATAATTATCAAAAAATGATAAATAAGAAACGGGTTTTTAGCGTCACTTTACCTTAGAAAGTCCAGCGCAGGTGTAGTTGGTCTTGCTACGCAGAGAGGAGACGGACGGGCGGCGAGGAGGTAGAGAGGTTAGCTACGATAAACGTACACTACCGTAACTTATTCTAACTTACACTAAGTGAACTTTAACCTAACTTAGCTTATTTTTTTTTTATTTTTATATTTTATTTTTTTTTTACATTTTCTTTTTTTCTTTTTGATGATTAATTTTAATCACTTTCACTCTCTCCACTTAAAATTGATTGAATTTTTTTCTCTTCACTCTTTGCCGTTTTCTTTGAACCACTTCCATCCTCTTCATCACGAGTTCGCTTCGTAATTTTTTTAAAGAAGCTATCGATAGAAAGTTGCTTGGTACGGCTTTTCAGAATGTTTCGAAAATGAGTTAGGCAAACATCATCGAACTGCGCAACTACACGACAAACCTGCAATTTTTTGGGGTGGTATTTGTCGATGAAGTCGACCACGTCTTGATATTTTCCTAACACCTCTTTTATTTGCGCCGAACCTAACACATGTTCTACCTCCTCGATCCCTTCCTCGTCATCACTCATGTGCTCAGACATAGCATGGAGTTCCTTGAGCTCCTCTGTGGTAAGTTCGTCGTGATGTTCGGCGACGAGTTCCGTGATGTCATCTGCGTCGACCTCCAGACCCATGGACTTGCCAAGGGAGACGATTTCCTCTACATCTTCCGCTGCACCCACCATGGAATCAGGTTTGGGGTCAAAACCTTCGAAATCTCGGGGAGAAACTGCATCAGGCCACAGCTTCTTCCAGGCAGAATTGAGGGTTCGTCGAGTTAATCCCACCCAAGCCTGATCTATGATCTTCAAGCAGTGCACGATGTTGAAGTGGCTTTTCCAAAATTCACGCAAAGTTAAGTTTGTGCTTTGCGTGACATTAAAGCACTGCTTGAATAAGTGCTTGGTGTAGAGCTTCTTGAAATTCGAGATGACTTGCTGGTCCATGGGCTGGAGGATAGAGGTGGTATTCGGTGGAAGATACAGCACCTTTATGAACTTGAATTCATCGTAGATATCATCTTCAAGTCCGGGGGGGTTCCGGGTGCATTGTCAAGGCATAGCAGGCACTTTAAAGGCAATTTCTGCTCATGAAGATACTTCTTCACAGAAGGGCCGAAAACTTGGTTTACCCATTGGACAAAGAACTGCCTAGTGACCCAGGCCTTCGAGTTGGATCGCCAGAGAACATGAAGCTGGTCCTTATCCACATTCTGTGCCTTAAAGGCCCTAGGGTTCTCCAAATGGTAAACCAATAAGGGCTTGACTTTAAAGTCCCCGCTAGCGTTGGCACATAGGGCAAGAGTCAACCGATCCTTCATTGGCTTATGCCCAGGCAATTTCTTCTCTTTGGCGGTGATGTAGGTTTGAATGGGCATCTTCTTCCAAAACAGCCCGGTTTCATCACAATTAAACACCTGCTGCTCTACGTAGCCTTCTTCCTGCACGATCCTTTCAAAGCTCTTCACAAAGTCAGCTGCAGCCTTTGTATCCGCACTAGCAGCCTCTCCGTGGCAAACAACTGAATGAATCCCGAACTGTTTCTTAAATTTCTCAAACCAGCCACGAGATGCCTTGAAATCGTCTTGAGGAAGGTTCGGTTGAACTCTCCCCAGCATCACCCCCAGAGCTCTCCTCCTCCAAGTCCGTGAAGATGGCGTGTGCCTTCTCGCAGATGATGGTTTCGGTGATGGTGTCGCCAACAATCTTTGTGTCCTTGATCCAGATTAGCAGAAGTCGTTCCATCTCTTCTATGATAGGGCTACGACGTTTTGAAATGATGGTGACCCCCTTAGAAGGTTTCACTGCTTTAATGGCTTCCTTCTGTTTCAAGATTGTCAAGATCGTCGACATATTACGGCCATATTCTTTAGCAAGTTCACCCAAGCGGACGCCACGCTCATGTTTTTCAATAATTTCTTGCTTTACGTCTAAAGAAAGCATTTCCTTCTTCCTTTTCTCACCACTACCACTACCACTTGCAAAACTAAGCCTTTTAGGACCCATGCTTTACGTAAATTACCGTAAAAGGATGCACATAAAAAATCACGATTAAAACAGTAATAGCAGAACGCACAGCGCACAACCACACGAAGCCGACGAGAACAGAGGACTGACCCAAGCCACGCTAATTGAGGGTCCCTCCGAGGTCGAAGTGCTGCCTTCTATCGGCGGAAATAAAAAATATATCCGGCGCTATGAGTACCACCTACGCGTACGGGTATTGTTTACTTCGGGTGTCAAAAAAAAATTTGGGTGTAGAGTAGGAACGTGTTCGAATTGTACTTCGCGTGTCGAAAAATTCCGTTACAACCGGTACGACGAAAATTGCTTACTTCGTGTGTCGAAATAAAATTCGGGTGTAGAGTCAAAAAATTGCTCGAAGTATACTTCGGATGTTGGAAAATTTGGATGTAGATACGTTCGTATGTAGAGGTTCCACTGTACTATCTTTCAAAGTATTTAGTTATATAAAATAAAAGGATTGTTATTTTAAGAAAACTTTTGTCCTTTTGGTATGCTTTCTTTGGATAACTTTGATCTGTTTTCATAGATTAACTGGCGTTCAGTTTATTTATGCTACGCAGTTTCTCAGTCTATCGTTACAGTATTACAAGTTTTCTTTATATCGATATTTATGAAAAGTACATTTTTCTTAAAAACTAAAGTCTTTAAGTTGTATTAGATAAAAGGAATATGTTGTTTTACAATTATTTTGGTCCTTTTAGTATTTGTTCTGTAGCTAATCTTTTTGCAGATTAAAGAAAATTAGCGTTCAGTTAATTTTTATACGACATAGTATTCATGACAATCGATATAGTCTCACGATTCTCTGTATTGTTGTTTACTTGTTTGTTTTTGGGAATACTAAATTTTTTCGTATAATATTCATAAATGTGCCAATTTTTAAATGTGACTATTAATTTTTTTATTGGAACTCCTTAAGTAATAAGGGTTGGTTTATATATACAGTATATATATATATATATATATATATATATATATATATATATATATATATATATATATATATATATACATATATGTATATATATATATGTATATATGTATATATATATATGTATATATGTATATATGTATATATATATGTATATATGTATATATATATATATGTATATGTATATATATATATATATATATATATATATATATATATATATATATATATATATATATATATATATATATATATTTATATATATACAGTGGAACCTCTACACACGAACGTATCTACATCCGAATTTTCCAACATCCGAAGTAAAATTCGAGCAAATTTTTGACGCTACACCCGAATTTTATTTCGACACACGAAGTAAGCAATTTTCGTCGTACCGGTTGTATGGTTGTATCCGAATTTTTCGACACACGAAGTACAATTCGAACACGTTCCGACTCTACACCCGAATGTTTTTTTCGACACCCGAAGTAAACAATACTCGTACGCGTAGTCGGTGCTCATAGCGCCTGAAGTGTTTTTTATTTCCGCCGATAGAAGGCAGCACATCGACCTCGGAGGGACCCTCAATTAGCGGGTCTTGGGTCAGTCCTCTGTTCTCGTCGGCTTCTTGCGGTTGTGCTCTGTGCGTTCTGCTATTAACTCTATTTTAATCGTGATTTTTTACGTGCATTTTTTAACGGTAATTTACGTAAAGTATGGGTCCTAAAAGGCTTAGTTTTGCTAGTAGTAGTGGTAGTGGTGAGAAAAGGAAGAAGGAAATGCTTTCTTTAGAAATTAAGCAGGAAATTATTGAAAAACTTGAGCGTGGCATCCGCGTGAGTGAACTTGCTAGACAGTATGGCCGTAATATGTCGACGATCTCGACAATCCTTAAACAGAAGGAAGCTATTAAAGCAGTGAAACCTTCTAAGGGGATCACTATAATTTCCAAACGCCGTACCCCTATCATAGAAGAGATGGAACGACTTCTACTAGTGTGGATTAAGGATAGAGAGATCGTTGGCTACACCATCACCGAGACCGTTATCTGCGAGAAGGCGCACGCCATCTTTACGGACTTGGAGGAGGAGAGCTCTGGGGGTGATGCTGGGGAGAGTTCAACCGAGCCTTCCTCAGATGATTTCAAGGCATCTCGTGGCTGGTTCGAGAAATTTAAGAAACGGTCCGGGATTCATTCAGTTGTTCGCCACGGAGAGGCTGCTAGTGCGGACACAAAGGCTGCTGCTGACTTTGTCAAGAACTTCGAAAAGATCGTGCAGGAAGAAGGCTACGTAGAGCAGCAGGTGTTTAATTGTGATGAAACCGGGCTGTTTTGGAAGAAGATGCCGAGTCGAACCTACATCACTGCCGAAGAGAAGAAATTGCCTGGGCATAAGCCAATGAAGGATCGGTTGACTCTTGCCCTATGTGCCAACGCTAGCGGGGACTTTAAAGTCGAGCCCTTACTGGTTTACTATTCAGAGAACCCTAGGGCCTTTAAAGCACACAACGTCGATAAGGATCAGCTTCATGTTTTCTGGCGATCCAACTCGAAGGCCTGGGTCACTAGGCAATTCTTTGTGCAATGGGTAAACCAAGTTTTCGGCCCTTCTGTGAAGAAGTATCTTCATGAACAGAAATTGCCTTTAAAGTGCCTGCTATGCCTTGACAATGCACCCGCTCACCCCCCCGGACTTGAAGATGATATCTTCGATGAATTCAAGTTCATAAAGGTGCTGTATCTTCCACTGAATACCACCTCTATCCTCCAGCCCATGGACCAGCAAGTCATCTCTAATTTTAAGAAGCTGTACACCAAGCACTTATTTAAGCAGTGCTTTAATGTCACGCAAGGCACAAACTTAACTTTGCGTGAATTTTGGAGGGGCCACTTCAACATCGTGCACTGCTTGAAGATCATAGATCAGGCTTGGGTGGGATTAACTCGACAGACCCTGAATTCCGCTTGGAAGAAGCTTTGGCCTGATGCTGTTGCTCCCCGAGATTTCGAGGGTTTTGACCCCGAACCTGATCCCGTAGTCGGTGCAGCGGAAGATGTAGAGGAAATCGTCTCCCTTGGCAAGTCCATGGGTCTGGAGGTCAACGCAGATGACGTTACGGAACTCGTCGCCGAACATCACGACGAACTGACGACGGATGAGCTCAAGGAACTCCATGCTATGTCGGAGCACATGAGTGATGACGAGGAAGGGAGCGAGGAGGTAGAACATGTGTTAGGTTCGGCGCAAATAAAAGAGGTGTTAGGAAAATATCAAGACGTGGTCGACTTCATCGATAAATACCATCCAAAGAAATTTCAGGTTTGTCGTGTAGTTTCTCAATTCGATGATGTTTGCCTAACTCATTTTCGAAACATTCTGAAAAGCCGTACCAAGCAATTATCTATCGATGCTTTCTTTAAAAAAACTGCGAAGCAAACTCGCGATGAAGAGGATGTAAGTGAATCGAAGAAAACGGCAAAGAGTGAAGCGGAAGAAAGTGAAACACAGAAAACGGAAAAGAGTGAAGCAAAAGAAATTCAGTCAATTTTAAATGTAGAGAGTGATAGTGATTAAAATTACGCAATCATCAAAAAGAAAAAAAGAAAATGTAAAAAAAAATATAAAATATAAAAATTAAAAAAAATAAACTAAGTTATGTTAAAGTTCACTAAGTGTAAGTTAGAATAAGTTACGGTAGTGTACGTTTATCGTAGTTAACCTCTCTACCTCCTCGCCGCCCGTCCGTCTCCTCTCTGCGTAGCAAGACTAACAACACCTGCGCTGGAGTTTCTAAGGTAAAGTGACGCTAAAAACCCGTTTCTTATTTATCATTTTTTGCTAATTCTTCTTATTTACATGTCTATTCTTCTTATTTACATGTCTATTATCTAATTTAGTGTTCATTATTCTCATGGGAAAATTATGTGTAGTAGTTTATTAAGAAGTTATCATAGGTTTTTGTGCTCAACCACGGATTAATCCTATTTCAATGTATTCTTATGGGAAAATTCGTTTCTACATCCGAACAATTTCTACATCCGAAGTTGGTTCTGGAACGGATTAAATTCGTATGTAGAGGTTCCACTGTATATATATATATATACATATATATATATATATATATATATATATATATATATATATATATATATATATATATATATATAGATATATAGATATATAGATATATAGATATAGATATATATATATATATATATATATATATATATATATATATATATATATATAGATATATATATATATGTATATAGATATATATATATATATATATATATATATATATATATATATATATATATATATATATCTATATATATATATATATATATATATATATATATATATATATTCTTTATTCCTATATCTATTAATTTAATATTTTAATATTTTATATAAAATATTTTTTTTACATTTTATTTAGGATTCAATACCTATTGCATTCTCATTCAAGCCCTTGACAGAATAGTAAGATCTCTCTCTACTGGCGTGTCTATTTTTGGTTTTATGCCAAAGAGTTTAAAAATGCAAATTTTTAGTGCTAAATTAGTGCAGTGAATTTTATTCAATACAGTGGAGGGTGCTTCTGTTCGGACATGTCTTTATCCTAGCCTTAGACCTCTTTCAAGCTCCCGGACCCATGAGAGAAGTAAAGTCGATCGGCGAAAAGAAGCGAGAGGCATTAACCTGGCGCGGAGATCCTTGTAAGACCTGAACAGAAGTCCCCGCGAGCGTTCCTGTTGACGATTTCCAGAACACTCACCCTCGCCGTAGGTAAGGCAAGGTAAAAGTGTTTTCTAACATTAAGCGGCCAAGCCCGAGCTTCTTCCTTCCAGGCGCGCGACAAGCGCCAGGCAGCTGAGCGTGATGGCGCGTGCCAGGCGGCTGATGGCACGCTCCAGGCGGCTGAGCGTGATGGCAGGCGCCAGGCGGGTGAGCGTGATGGCACGCGCCAGGCAGCTGAGCGTGATGGCACGCGCCAGACAGCTGAGCGTGATGGCGCTCGCCAGGTGGCTGAGCGTGAAGCCTCGCGCCAAGCTAAGCATGACACCGAACAACAGAGCGTTCGACATCGAGCGTTCAGCAAGGCTAGCTACTAACGCTGCTGTAAGAGTGTGACACGATGTTTGTAACTTAGTGCAACTTCTTGGTTTCTCTTGTTCGATGATCGACCGTTCTAGACGCGATCGACACAGTTCTGAGCGTCTATATAGTGAGCGTCTGAATCGTGAATGGCATTGTTCCGAGAGTCACGTGACGCTGAACGCCAAGCAGTTGCTTGGCGTCTGGCTTCTTGATGTCTACATGACTATGAGCGTCTAGCGTTTGTACATTGTTACGCCAGGCGGTATATTAAGAAATAAATAGTAACTGAAAAGATATTATTTTCTCAGACCAAGGCCTGCTTGAACTAATTCTTGGTGTCTGTTGGAGAGCGAGAATTAAACCTCTAAAGCATTGAGGTCAGAATTCAGGACATTAAGGAGTTGACTCCTAGGAAACAAGACATCTCTACCTCGGTAAGAGACTTGTAGGAGTAAGGGAGTGACGATCTCTTTTTCCCCTATTTATCTCTTAGTGGAATTCTCTTAGAAGTTCCTAAGCTATTTCTCCCTTCAGTTAACTTTAAGAAACTCATGAGAGTTTTTTCTGAAGTTTCCTTTTTATTTTGTACCCACTGCTCCTTGTTCCGCCTTCAGAGCTTTTCGCTGAGGAAGACGTCGAAGGAGTCTCTGTATATTATTATTACTAGCCAAGCTACAACCCTAGTTGGAAAATCAAGATGCTATAAGCCCAAGGGCTCCAATAGGGAAAGATAGCTCAATGAGGAAAGGAAATAAGGAAATAAATAAATGATGAAAATAAATTAACGATAAATCATTCTAAAAAAAGTAACAACGTCAAAAAGACAGTGCTGATAGGGCAGTGCAATAGCACGTCCTCAATGCAGCATAAAGAACCTAACTGCAAATGTTGGTGCAGCAGCACGTTCAGCTGCAACAGCAGGAAGTGCATTAGGGCTTTTGTGAGGGAAGGCAGTGTTCCTTTCTTGTTGTGTACATCCTGACAGGATGTCAGAAGTTGGCAAAGGTTTAGTTCAGACTGATACGGATCTTGTTCCTGAGTCTGGTGTTACGGTACACGCACTGCCGCTTCCGCCAGACTGGTTTCCGTCGGCTGAGATGCGGAGTGTTATGTAAGCGATGAGGAAGGCAAGTTTGTGATCGAAGTTTTCTACACCGGTGTCTCCTAATTTTGATCCTTATTGGACTATGCTGCTAGACATGAAGCAGCAGCTCTCATTTTTTATGCAGTCTTATCAGCCTGCTGTTAGCAAAGCGATGGTTCATCATGATTCTTATCAGGACGCGTTGTCGCACAGGTGGCCTACCAGCAAACGCAATGTTGAACAGCATGATAAGGCTTCTATTTCCCATTGAGTGTCTGCTTCTCTTGATACCAGACGTCAAGCTGCCAAGCGTGACATCGAGCGTCAACCTTCCAAGCACGGCAACGATTGCCAGGCAGCTAAACGTGGCATCGGGCGTCAAGCTGAACGTGACATCGGGCGTCAAGCTGAACGTGACGTCGGGCGTCAAGCTGAACGTGACTTCGAGCAACAAGCTCATAACGTCGAACGTCAAACAAACCGTGGCGTCCTAAGTCAGTCACATACTGTTCGAGCTACGTCCAGAGGACAAAGTTCTCTATGGAGACTCAGAAGACTATGCTTGTAGCAGTAAAGAAGGTCCCCTGGATGATCTCTTTAGATCTCCAGGATGCTTACTTCTACTTCCCCATCCTTCCGAACTTCAAGCTACCGGAAGGTTCGTGTATAGGAGGAAGTTGTCCAGTTTTGGGTTCTTTGTTTCGATCTAAGCACCACCCCTCAAATAGAGGGTGCGTCTGTTAGGACCTGTTGTTTTTTCTTATCATTAGACCTCTTCCAAGGAATGTCGATTTGAAACTTCTTCCAGCTCCCTTTTCCCGGAGAAAAGAAATGTCGAACGATAAAGGAAACGAGAGGCTTTAGCTCCCGAGCAGTCGCCTACTCGACCATACCTTTTGACGCCTCCCAGGTCTCAAACCTTCATCATAGGAAAGGTGAGGTGAAAGTTTTTTCATCGTCTTCAGATGACGCAGCGCCCAGATGAGGCTGGCATTAACTTCCAGACCTCTAAAGAGGAAGTGGACATGGTCAATCAGCGTCCTATCTTGACACTGCAAGCATCTGGTTGTAGTCTTTCGAACAGTTCTGAGCGTTTTTTCTTTCTACCAAAGAAAACTCTCCTTTTAGGATGTCGGCAACTGTCAAATAACGTCCAACTCTCTCAGTTGCAGGACAGTTGTCTTAGCCTAGCATGGCTTCGGTTCATGCTCCTTCTCCACCGTCAAACTGGTTATCGTCTTCGGGACGCTCTGCGTGTTTTTTAAACGGTGTAGAAAGAGAGCTTGTGGTAGACATGACGTCTCCGGTACCACAACAGTTTGACCCTATTTTATCGGCCTGCGTACAACAAAAGAGTAGCAGGCCTGAACCCTGAGTGTCAGGTAACTTCACACCTGGACACTAACAGTAGTGAGCCTACTAGTCGAGATGTTCTTGAAGACTTTACAACTCCCTAGCAAGGAGTCAAACAAACAGACGTGACGTTGTACGTCCACCTAACAGAACATCGAGCTTCCAGCGGAACAGGACGTCGTGTAAGACGTGACATCGAGCGTCTATAGAGACGCGACATTAATCATCAAGCACAATGCGCCCCCGAGCGTCAAACAGCTCGTGACATGGACTGCGGAGGAGGACAAACGAGTAGAATGGTGACCAACTGACCCCCGGAAAACACCGTCACCTCCCCCAAGCTAAGCCATGGTGCCCACCACCGGGGGAGTCTATCTCATTGCCCCTTGTGGCAACTCCTGCTTTCCTTTGGGCGTTCAGGTCTCCCCCCGTTAAGGAATGGCTGATGAGGGACCTACATTTTTAAGCACAGCAGGAGGGCACATCTGCCTCCTCAGAGGCTGACCACAGTCTTCTTCTGCGAGACTCCGAATGGAATGCACCAACAGAGTTCTCGTACCCTTAGCTTTAGCATTCTTTGTTTCTGCTCATTCTTCGGTCCTGCAGCTCCGGCTTACGAACGGAAGAAGTTGCAGACTAGTACCCCTTTGGGGTTACCAGTAGGGTGATCCTATCGAGGAAAACCCAGAAACTGACCAGTCACGTTTCACAACTCGCAGCATATGATGTGGTCCCAGCCTGAATCTTCTCAGCATGTTGAGGTTTTGCAAAATATGATGTATGGAGCTCCTCCACACAACTAGTTTCATGGCCATTATCCCTTCGTGGGTATTGCCACAGCTTGTGATGCCTGTCTTCTGCCTGTCATTACTGTCTCTCCCAGCATGCCCTCAGTGTATAATGAGTCTCGTTATCAATATCCTTTCGGGATCATTGCCACAGATGGTGATACATGTCAACCACTTGCAGTCGCTGCTTCTTCCATCAGCAAATTTTGTAGGCTATAACCCTTTGTAATTATTGCCGCATATGGTGATGCCTGCCGAATGCTTGCAGCTGCTGCCGCCTTTCGCCATTGTGCCCTTAAGGAACAACAAAGCTTGGGGAGTTTTGTGAGGCCAGGCCCTTCGGTATCCCACCTTGGTCTTTACTCTCCTTACAGGAAAGAGCCTCTTTTTCCTGCTGTGCGTCAGCAAACAGGAAAATCATTCTTGGCCATGCTCACCACCATACGAGCTCGTGCTTCTTCCTAGCTCATGCTAGACAACTCGCCAACCTCCTCTGGGAGCGCTGGCTAGTGTTTCTGTTCTTTTCATGCTTGGGCAAACAAGCCCTTTCTTGTGAGAGAGCAAACCCAGACACTGCACACAGCCTGCTGATGAGAGTCTGGGAAAGCTTCTCTAATCTATTCATACAAGAGAGCTAAATCTGGCACTACACGCCAAGAAGAAGGTCTGGGTGAGCTCCTCTAACCTATTTATGCAAGAGAGGAAACTCAGACACTACGTGTCAGGGAGCAGCTCGCTGAATAGGGTCTGGGCCTGCTCTTCTAACTTTTTCATGCGAGACAGCGAACCTACACACTGAGCATTAGGGAGGTGTGGGGACGAGCTCCTCCCGCTGACGGGCGTCTGCTTGAGCGCTGGCAATCACCTCTACTCTATTCATATTCATGAGAGAGATCCCACCCAGACGGCTTTAAGTGTTAGCGAGGGGGTGGGGGAGGAGAGGGCAGGCTCCTCTAGCTGACGAGGTCTACGCAACTACAATTGCTCCCCAACACCCCCATAGTGAGGTTCTGCCATGAGTTATTTCAGTTGCTCATGCGCACTCGTCTATATGACTGCCAGACCTTGCCAGGGAGGTGGAAACCTGTGGTAATACAACGAGACTCATAAGACAGAATCGTTCATGGTTATTGTCGCAAATGCTTGCTGATCGCTTATGGAGCCGTCTTCTACCATTGTGTCCCCAAGGCACTACAAGTTTCATTAGACATAACTGCTGGGTTATTGCTGCAGATGGGAATGCCTTCTGATTACTTACAGCCGCCATATCTGCTGTCACAACGAGTCGTGAAACGTAATCTTTCAAGGTTATTATCTCAGACTTCTCATCCATAGTGGATAGAGAGCTCATCGGAGCACTCATATGGGGTTGGCCTCTGACCCCTTACGATCTCCACCTTAACCTGTCATGCCCTCAGAGTACAACTGTCTCGTGAGACATTACCCTTCAAGGTTATTCCCTCAAGCCTTTATTCTTGACGGGATGGAATCAGCATATGCTTATGTTTACGAACAATAGCTAACAAGTATTTATTTACAGGTGGTCCTTTCCCGCCCATGAGGGGCTGGGCGAGTGCCTACTTCCAACAAAGGTCTGATCGCTTCACTAGCTGCATGTGCTCCTCGTGGTCATATGCACACTTACGAAGATGTTCACAATGCTATGGCTGCTCAACGATCAATTCCTTTTGAGCAATGATGTTGTGCTTCATCGCACATACATTACTGTATTCCTAAAAGTGACTCCATGAGGTATCTCAGGGGTGCTCACGCACAGAAACAAGTCCATAATGCTGAGGCTTGTGTACGAGCACTTTCTACTCTGATTCAGGGAAGTTACTATTTGACACACGCCTATATTTGCAAGCGAGCTACTACTGCCAACAAAGGCTGTTCGCTTTGCTAGTTCCATGCCCTACCCTCCGGATGGAACTACAAGTCAGAGAAGGAATCAACTGCTTGTTACAAAAGGCAGTTTAACATAATTTAATTTCTTTTGCTTTAATTTAATATAAACGTGATTTATTCACTACCTCGCAGGCAAATGTACGGCCATGAGGAGTTGCAAGGGCTACTTAACATCATTAGACCCCTTTCTCAGTTGGTTGTTGCTCTCTTACTGGTTGAGGGACATCATGAACAGGTCGATCATTGGCGAACCCCACAAAGTCAAGACTGTGTTGGAAATTTGATGTTTCAAAGACCACTCGAAGTCATCTACAGTATCTGAGTCTTCCTGCTCAGATTGTCTGCCAGAACATTCCTCTTGCCCCCTGATGAAATGGGCCGATGGAGTTACTGAGTTGTCTAACTTCCATCTTAGAATTTCTACAGCTAAATGGCAGAGGGGTTGTGAAAAAGTATCTCCTTGTATATGTATGCCACTACCATGCTGTTGTCACTCATCAGCACCATGGAAAGGCCTGAAAGGAGCTGATGGAATTGCTTGAGGGCTGTGAAGGCTATCTTCATTTCCAGGAGGTTTATGTGGCACTGTAGCTCTGACTCGTGGCCAGAGTCTGAAGGCTTGAGGCGCAACAGGTGGGCCCCACCCTTCTTTGATGCATCTGAGAAGAGCATCAATTAGCGGGCCCCCGCCGTTCTTTTGTTGCATCTGTGAAGAGCATCAATTCCAGGGGAGGAGAGAGAGAAGGTCTATTCCCCTGAGCAGGTTGGTGTCTGCCACTAACCAACTCGTGACTTTCTTTTGCTCTGACCCAATCGGAACCATGGAGTTCAAAGGGTCTATTTGCTGAGACCAGAATGACTTCAGCTGCTACTATAGAGATTAAATTTGCAGTTGACTGTTGGGTACCAATCTCCAAGAAGGTCAGGTGCCCCAGCAACCTTTGCCACTGATGTGCTGGCAGAGTGGCCTGTGACAGAAACAGGCGAGTTGCCTGCTTCATCTTCTCTATTCTCTCTTTGGATGGAAAGACTTGGCCTAGTATGGTATAGATCTTCATATCTAGGTATACCAGTTCCTGTGAAGGTTGCAGTGACAAATTCTCAAAATTTACCACGGTTCCCAAATCTTAGCAAAATGTGAGAATTTTTCCCAATGGACTCTGCAAAAATCAGGCAATCATCGAGATATCAAAGGAGACAAATGCCGTTCTTGTGAGCCCAGGGGGACTCAAGAAAAAAAAAAAATCTCGTATGAACCCCTCAGGTACTGTGGACAGGCCTAAGCACAGCACCTCAAACTGGTATATCTTTCCACTTAGATGAATCTTAGGTACTTTCTTGACGATGGATGAATGGAGATTTGGAAGTATGTGTCTTTGAGATCAAGTGTTATCATGAACTCTTCCAGTCTGACAGCCTGTCTGAGCATCTTGGCTGTCTCCATCTTGAACGGTGCTTGTTGGATAAACTCTTACAAGGCTGAGTGGTCTATGACTGGTCTTCAGCCTCCAAATA
The DNA here is from genome assembly GCF_036898095.1 of Palaemon carinicauda. Taxonomy (NCBI): domain Eukaryota; kingdom Metazoa; phylum Arthropoda; class Malacostraca; order Decapoda; family Palaemonidae; genus Palaemon; species Palaemon carinicauda. The sequence continues at coordinate 8,170,361 of NC_090725.1, read as the reverse complement.
TCCTTTCTACAATAAAGAGTCGACTGGAGAAGTCTGGGGACTCGTCTAGGACCTCTTGGAGAACGTCATTCTCCAACATGTTCAGTACTTCATCCCGAAGAGCCTTTTCCTTCCTCCTCTTACCCTAAATCCACCGATCTTGAATTTCTAAGCAAGGGGTGGATCCCCTTGCTTAGAAATTCAAGATCGGTAAATTTAGGGTAAGAGGAGGGAAGGAGTAAACGAGACATGGTATCCCACTCTGAGGACGGTGACCGACCAAGGTTCTGGCACCTAGGAATGTAGAAAGGAGTCTCTTCTACGAGCGTTGAGGTTGTCTGATTGCAGCCGGTTGCCCAACAGCTGGAGGCAGATTTCCAGTAGTGCACTCTGTTCCCCTTCGGTGGACTGGACAAGCCCAAACAGAAGGTCCGCATCGTTTACTGCTAGTGGGACTAGTGGGACATAGCTGAAGCTAGTTCCTGTGTTCACCCTGAAGGGATTCCCCAAGGGGTACTTGTCTGCATCTGCTCACGTTTGTCTGCCGAAGTAGAACGAGCATAAGATGGACGAGCAGACGCTGAGGTCGGACTGGTCAGACCCAAGAGAGACTTTCGGTACAGGACCCACAAAGTCTCGAGGGGAAGGCTCAATATCAACCCCTGGGGAGGTAGCTATGCAATCCCGCTGTCCTTAACCGAAGGACCTCAAGCAGCTGCTCCTTACAAGGGGAACCAACAAGCCCCAAAGAAGGCCAGAGCTAATGCTGTGCATCAGCAGAGAGAGACTCGCCAATAGCCGAAGTTAGCTATGAAGCTCTAGGGGAAGCAATGGAGACTTTGGGACTGCAAGGTAGTCCTGGGATCAAAGGGCTGCTACTCATACTCAATTGATCTAAAAGGAAGGCCGATCAAGCAAAGTTGGTGTGGAGGGCATGAGCCTTTAAGAATGAACTAAAAGAGGAATAGTCCTTCTTTGCCTTCTTCTTTTATTGCTACCATACCACTACCACTGGGAAGACAACCACTTCTTACACTCATCACAAGGAGATGTCTGCACTTAGGAGTAACCCCTGCTTGCAGTACAAAGACCGTGAGGATTGGTCTTCAAGGCTGACATGAAGGTGTTGCAACTGCACCTTTAAAAGGTAGGACAAATCTGTATGGTGAATCCCCACAAGCACACACTCTGAAAAAGAAAGAGGGAAAGTTTTTTTAGTTTTTAGGCCAATTGCTTTATTCGTGTAACCGAGTAAAGGTTTTGCGGGAGAGAATGACAGGCCTTCTGTTCTCTACCGAGGTGAAATGAAAGTGACATTCCGATACTAGTGCAGCTGTAAATGGGGTGGCAGATCTACCCCCGCCCCTCCTCCGCTAACTAGTGGTGGGTAGTTACACCTCGCTTAAAAGGCTGGATCTCTTCTGCTGCTTACGATTTCCTAGGGGCACATACATACTGACTTAAAACTTCTAGATTAATCTAAATAGATCATTCTCATAGCTTGGGGGCAAAGCCTAGCTCTGCCAAAGTTGCCAACTAATCAAGTAGCAGCCGAATACCAACGCACAAGCAAGGTAATTCTCTCTCGGCTAACTCCGCCCACCTACTCCCCGAAACATTAAAAAACAGAGTAAATCTATTTCCAGGAATTTCATGTGCTTTCTAACTATGTGGGAAATATAAGAATTGCATAATATCTCATATTCATTCCTTCTGTGGTTCATAAAGCATACGTAAAACGAGAATACATAAGACTTCGAAACAAAATATGTGAAATAAAAAGTTAATTCTTAAAAATAACGTATTTTTACATATACTGACTTGAATGAAAAATACAATGAAATGAATGACCAAAGTCTTATGTAATTTACATACAATTACTTAACCTACGTGAGAGGAACTCACCTTATGAGCTGACTATACATCTCTTAAATACACATATGAAATACATGAATAAAATATTTACTCTATACTAGACCAGCTTTGTAAGACTATATTTTATTTTCCCATTTAAGGATACTGTCAAGTTTTTGGGGGTTATTCTCGACAAGAAAATTACTCATCCATCAGTGTTAAAAAGTTACTGAACATCGTGAAAGTTGTATTACATTTTGATTGGGGTACTTATAGAACAACTTTGCTTAAAATTTATGCATCTTTGTGTTTGAGCAAGTTAGACTGTGCGGGCAAAAATTATGGGTCGGCTATTTGGTTTTTGCTTGAAAAAATTGATCTTGTTCTCAATATAGGACAATGCATCTGCACTGGTGCATACAGAACATCTCCCATTGATAGCCTCTATGTAGATTCTGTCATACCTCCCTTTTCCATCAGCAGAGAGGAGTTGAGTTTGAGGTTTTTATCTAGGTCCCTCGATATGAGAAACAATCCTAATAGTAAGTATGTTAAGGCTCCTATAGATCGAGCTCCTAACAGATCTCGAGTTCACAAACCTTTAGACGTACAGCTGAAAAATTACGCCAAAGAAATATGTTTGTTAACACCAGAGATAGCAGAGGTAGTACTGTATATCCCAAGACCCCCCTTTAGTGTAATCCACCTATTAAAGTATGTTTTATAACAGGAGGGAAAAAGTACCTTACCCAGCGAGGTAATGAAAAGTGAGTTTTCAAATCAATCTGCTCAACATCATGGGAAATATGTTTTTACGGATGGTTCCAAATCGTGTGCCTGAGTTGGAAGTGCAGTTGTGGTAGGGGATATTGTTATTAGAAAGAAACTTCCATTCCTTGTTCAGTATTTACTGCTGAGCTGTATGAAATAATTTTCGCAGTCCGATATATTTTTAGAAATGATAATCAAAATAGTTTTATGCAATTTTTCCAATACTGTTTTACCATCAATTAAACAAATTATGCCAGCCCATCATCTAGTACAAGAGGTGTAAGACTCGTTAGTACTTCTGCAGTATAGGAAGAATATCTGTTCACTTCTGTTAGGTCCCTGGCCATGTTGGTGTGGATGGGAATCAACGAATAGATAAGGCAGCTAAGGAAGCTTCAGTGCTACATAACCCATTCCCCATAAGTATTCCTTACAAAGATCTTAAAAGTAAGATACATTTTCAATTTAAGAATAAGTGACAGGCTCGATGTTGTGAACTGAACACCAATACAAAATTGAAAGTAATCCACCCCTCGGTGGATAAATAGTCATTTTGTAATTCTACAAGTAGGAGGGATTACATCATTTTAACTAGACTGCATATTGGCCATACACATGCGACCCACATTAATTAATGAAGAGTGGGGAATGGAGACAGTCCCCTCTTTGTAATATCTGACAAGTGACAATGGATATTAAACATATTTTAGTTGATTGTCCTGGTTTTAATCTTCAGAGGAGGACACATTTACTTCAGGACAAACCTTTAAGAGATTGGAATACCCTGAACTTGAAAAATTATACAGAGAATTCGGTTATATCATGGGCTTTAATTAATTTTATTAATTACCTCCGCTAATGATGTTGGACGGAGGTTATGATTTCGCCCCTGTTTGTGTATTTGTTTGTTTGTCTGCCACAATTTTGATCGTAGAGTAATGAAACTTGCAGGGATTAACTGTTATGTAAAAAGCTGGAAATTATTAAATTTTTAAAGGTCAAGCAAAATGTCCAATTCACGTAATCAGCCATAAGTTTGTACATCGTTGTCACAGAGACTTCAAACTTGGTTCATATTTGAGTGTGTATGAAAATCCACGCCAATAAATACTTGTTAAGGTCGAAGATCAAGGTCAAGTAAAAGGTCAAATTCCGGTCATCAACTATACGGCCACAATTTTAATCGTAAAATAATGAAACTTACAAGGATTTTAAACTTATGTAGAGAGCTGAAAGAGATTAAATTTTGAAAGGTCAAAGGTCAATGTCACGGATGAGCAATACGTCCATATCACGTAATAAGCCCAAAGTTTGGACATCCTAGTCACAGAGACTTCAAACTTGGTTCATATCTAATTGTATGAAAATCTATGCTATTATTATTATTATTATTATTATTATTATTATTATTATTATTATTATTATTACTTGCTAAGCTACAACCCTAGTTGGAAAAGCAGGATGCTATAGGTCTCGGGGCTCCAACAAGGAAAATAGCCTAGTGAGGAAATTAACTAGGAAAAATAAAATATATAAGAACAGTAACAACACTAAAATAAATATTTCCTATATAAACTATGAAAACTAACAAAACAAGAGAAAGCGAAATAAGATAGAATAGTGAGCCCGAGTTCTCTCAAGCAAGAGAACTCAAACCCAAGACAGTGGAAGACCATGGTACAGAGGCTATGGAACTACCCAAGACTAGAGAAGAATGGTTTGATTTTTGAGTGTACTCTTAAAAGAGCTGCTTACCATAGCTAAAGAGTCTCTTCTACCCTTACCAAGAGGAAAGTGGCCACTGAACAATTACAGTATGGTAGGTTAACCCTTTGAGAGAAGAAGAATGGTATGGTAATCTCATTGTTGTCAGGTGTATGAGGACATAGGAGAATATGGAAAATATAGACTACACTATTCGGTGCAAGTGTAGGCAAAGGGACAATGAACCGTAACCAGAGAGAAGGATCCAATGTAGTACTGTCTGGCCAGTCAAAGGACCCCATAACTCTCTAGTGGCAGTATCTCAACGGGTGGCTGGTGCCCTGGTCAACTTACCTACCTACTACCTAACGAGAAATAAGCTGCCGTGGTGGAGGTCTGCACTCTAATGAGTGCCCTCAAGTTCATTTATTTAATCCTTTTGATCTCTTTTTATTCCACATTTAGATGGTATTGTATGGAAATGGTGTGATTGGTTTTAGAGGTTAAAATTATACCAAATGGTGTGATTGCACGGGTATGATTGATTAATTTGCAGTATATCGCTGAATGGTCTTTGATGCCCAAGTGTTTAGCTTAAGCCCTAAAAATGTATATTTATAAGTAGCGAAATTTTGAGAGAGATTAATTAAAGTATCTTTCACGGAACCTTACATCTAGTGGCATAGACTTCCCTTTAGTCTGACTTCTGAATTCTGTAAAAAGGAAGGCAACAATTTCACCAGGTTTCCAGACTCAGGAATTGGCTTAAGTTTAATTACATTTCAATTGTGTGGGCCAACATATGGGGATGGGGTTAATGGGGTTGGGTGCCACGCCAATCGGACGTGGGGACGGTGGTTGCTTACTTCATAGAAATTCCTAGGATTTCTAGACCTTCACAGAGTGCTGGAATTTCGAAGCGTTCCCAAGATTCCCTCTAAGCATGAATAACCAGTTCGTGGAAGAATGAGAGAGAGAGAGAGAGAGAGAGAGAGAGAGAGAGAGAGAGAGAGAGAGAGAGAATATGGACGCTTTATTTTGGCTTTGAACCAATTGTGTAGTAATTTAGTATGCAATGACTGTTAATTCAAATAACAAAATTTACGATAATTGTTTAATCATTTTATTTTTATTCTAAGGAAAACATAATTAACAATCTTCGTAACCACCGAAAGGAGCTTTGATTTATGGCAGGACTCCACAGTCTAAAATGGAATAAAAGCAAAAGGAGTTAATGCGTTCTCTTTAAAGGCCTCACGAACGACCGGCGACATGATTCATTATCCTAGTGGAAGTTCCAAGCAAATTACGACCTCTTAATAGAATGCGTCATGAATGTTAATTAATGATCGGGGTTGTGGGCGACGTCAGGGAGAGAAATCGTCTACGCTGGTTAAAACTGCCAAATTGCACAAATAATTTCAGCCTCTAAAACGTCGCAATTCTTTTACTGAAAATATTCGCACTTTTAGCATGTCCTTCCACCCATTTAATCAGTACTTTATTTGGGTATGGATTATACAAAAAATCCACATCTTTCTCATATAATCGTAAAATCGGTTTCAGATCTAAGGAAGTTGGACAAAGAAGAGAGTCCGTATTCAGCCTCTAAAACGTCGCAATTCTTTTACTGAAAATATTCGCACTTTTATCATGTCCTTCCATCAATTTGATCAGTACTTTATTTGGGTATGGATTATATATATAATCCACATCTTTCTTTCTCATTTATATAATCGTAAAATCGGTTTCAGATCTAAGGAAGTTGGACAAAGAAGAGAGTCCGTAATCACTTCTTATATATTTTGGGTTGTTTCTCCGTGTCAGTGATCTCGGCCTTCAAGGTCGATTCACACATCAGTGACGTATCAGTGCCGCATCCGCTCAGTGCATCAGTGTCAGTGAAAAAAGTATCGTTGCTTTGAATTCAACCGACGCGTTTACACACGTCCGGCGCAGTTCAGTGTTTTGACTGTCAGTGACCGTAACGTCTCCGTTCCGTGAAGCCGAGTATTGTCGCCACCGATATTTTTCAAGTTTTCACAGACGCCGGACGAGTGTTCTGAGCCAAGATAATGGATGACGAACTACTAATTGAATTAGTGCGAAACCATCCTGTTCTGTACGATCTGGCACAACCAAAATATATGGATTGTAACTTTAAGCAAGACACATGGAATAAAATCGGAGATGAAATGAAAGTAAATGGTAAGTACTCTTTTTAATTAATGAAGTCGCAAACTCTCCTTATGTTTCTCTTTTCTGCCACGCTTCATGTACCCACTTTCTCTTCTTCACTTTTTGTTCAGCTTCTTCCTCTTCATCAAGAATTATGGCAATCATTGCCAACTCCACGTCCGAAAACTTTGCCATCCTAGGAAACACTGATTTCACGCTGCACGGCAACACCACGGATGTGTGTGTGCATAGACGTCACGGAAGCAACACGGATATCACTAACACGGAGCAGACGCGGCACTGATACGTCACTGATGTGTGAATCGACCTTAAATGTGTAGCCTATAGTCTCAGATAGTATTCATTTTTGTTGCGAAATCTATCTACTTTAACCACGAATCTATGCGCTGACGGAAATGGTAATATAATAACACGGCGAGAGAGGAAGACGAAAGGAAAGAGGCGAGCTTAGAAATGTTGCCAATGTTTTCGGGACAAATGGATTTGAGTTTAGATTTATGAATTTGCCTTGTACAGTGACTGGGCAAGGGAGACCATTTCTTGCTTAGAGGAAATTCTCTATGAAGTAAAAGTTCAAAGAGGTTGGACACCAAGTGGGGAAAAAGGAAGCAGGGGCGGGGGTAAAGTAGCTTATAATAAGATTAAAAGGTGGAAGGAGCTTAGGCTCGATGGGACGCAACAAACATTGTAATGTCCACAGTGCACTGCGTGAAATGCACCGATGCCGCTAACATCCAACTAGGATTTTGGGTAGAGAATGTGTTGTTTAAGGACTCGAATGTGGATCAGATCTTTTCATGTCTATAAATTTAATTACTAATGAATTTATCCATTTCTAATTCCAAGAGACAAAAAAAAAAAAAAGAAACATCTAACTGTGCAATAGGATAAAGATTGAGGATACCCTTACCTAATTGGTTAGTGAATGAAAATTAATATTTAGGGTATCGAATTGGTCTAAATCGTATATTTGGTCCAAGAAAGAAAATAATAACTGGCGAGACAAATTTCTCAGCGAGTCATATTCCCGCATGAACGACAGGATATTGTTAAATATCAAAGATATTTCTGAATTAACAAGAGAAGGATATAGAACAAAGCTTTTCTTGGTTTTAGTCGAGACGGTTGACGACTTCGGCTTTAAGAAAGCGCGTCTACTTAACAGCCCTCACACCCGGAGACCGACATGATCTTCTTAGAGGACCAAGGGAGGGGGCCAGAGAGAAAGGTGGGTGGGGCGTTGAACAAGTAGTTTAGTTGCAGATACGAGGAAGGGAACACAAGGAAATTGTGATATATTGGGTACTACAACGTAGGGCCAAGTGGTTCGATGTGTATGTATGTGACTGAGAGTCAAATTTCACTTATTGCTAAGAATATTAAATTTGATATAAAAACTAACTACATTGTTAAATTTACCGTAAACATCACAGGAAACAGTAGCAGTCAGGCTGTTAATTGATATTTTTTTTCTTTTTTTTTTATAATATAACGATTTTTTTATTATCAATGAACATTTTCATAATTTGTTATGAATAAAAACTTAGATTTTTTTTATTGTAAGATCGTCAAAAGAACAGCCCAAACCTGAGAGGCGTTATTCATAATAACCTTGAAAAATTAACGACCTGCCAATTCCCCCCCCCCCCCCCACTATACGGATGAATTTATCATTTATTGGCATATGGTTCAGAAAACACTTGTATGGTTATTGTTGTTTTCAAATTTATAATTTATTCACGGTCTGGTCTTTTCCATATTACTAATAATTTTTTTTTATTTATTTATTTTTTTTAGACAGTATGGTTATACGTATGAAATACCTGTTGCTGTTTTTTTTTAATTTTTTAATACTGTAATGAAATCGTTATGGGTGTTTGGCATCTGTATGTTTCAATTACGTTTT
>NC_090725.1:8136948-8151948 GCF_036898095.1 Palaemon carinicauda | reverse complement strand
AGTGAAGAACCCAGTAGTGCGTCCGGAGAGTCGGCCCTTGTGCTCGGGGGGCACGCTTCCTCCGATGACCCCTTGTGGGGCAGTAACGCGGTGTCGGTATCGTCGCCGCCCTCGTGGGCCTGTGCTTCTGGATCTTCGTTAGGCGGAGACAACCAGAAGAAAGTACGACCTACGGGTAACGATGCCTTCGGTTGGAGGCTCCCGAAGACGCCGGGTAGGTCACCCCTAAGGATGGATGTGGCCCTGGACCCCTGGCTCCCTGGCATGGAACGTTTTGAGTCGTTCCCGGCCCCCCTCACGGAAGTCCCCGAAGACTTCCTCCAGCCCTCGACCTCTGGCGTTCAACGCCCGAAGAAGTCCCCTGCAGTCCCCGCTTCCGGCCGTCATGCCATAAGCACAGTGTCGTCGGGTTCATCGGACGTTTATTCCTCGTCAGAGGAAGAAGTCAGAGTAAAACACCGTCGTCGGAGGGAGCGGTCCAGGAGCGAGCGTTCCCGTTCGAGGTCACGCTCCCGGTATAGCAGCAAACGCTCCCGCTCCCCAGGCCGTAAGTATAGGAGGAGTAGGTCTCCTGATGGCGCCTGGGTCTATGTATCTCGGGACTCAAAAGTGCTTTGTTCCCCGGACCGCCGGTCCAGAGAGCGATCGCCAAGGATGCCGTCCTCTAAACACAACCTTGACCCTCGCGACCTAGCTCGCAGGAAGGACCTCTCTAGAAGGCATAAGTCCTCGAAGCCTCCGGTTCACCCCGCCCAGCGGGGGGAAACGCGCTTCTTGTCAGGCGGCCTGGCCGAACCATCCCAGCTGGTGCGGCCTTCGGGTCGGAAGGAACGGTTCCCGCTGTCGGGTCAGCCCATGGGAACCGCGTCCTCGACACCCAGAGCCCTAGGGCGAACGAGAGTCCCCGCTGAACCAGCGATGCCTGCGTTAACCCAGGCCCCTGGTGCGGACATACCCGCGGATGAGATCCAGTACCTCGGTAGGACGGCGCCCCTGGCACCAAGAGCTAGACGTCCAGTCGGCGTGCCCGGTAACCCAGCTCCCCGGCCCCAAGCCGAGACCTCGGCTGACGGAGGGGAGGGTTCACCGACGGAGGACTCCGCCTATAGGAGGGTGGTTGGCCTTATCAGAAGGCACCACAAAATAGAGGAACCTATGGCTACGGACGAGGATTACTGGAGGTCAAGCCGATTGAGGATCATGCAGACTCCTACCCAACCTAAGACGTCTCTAGCGCTTCCTTTAGCCCGAGATCTAGTCCTAGGGCAGGAGTATGTGGACAAGGTAGTGGCTAGCAATGCTGAAGCCCCCAAAACCCAGAGTTCCTCGAAATTACTCCAGGGCCTCAGAACCCAAGGCAAGGTCTATGTGCCAGCGGGACGCCGCCCAGGCCCCTGTAAGGTGGAGTCGGCCATCGTCATCCTGAGTCAGGGCGTCTCAGACGATAGAGCCTCTTCGGCCCCGGACTGTTTCTCGCCAGCAGAAGCCTCCATGATGGAGGAAATGTCGAGGGATTTGGTGAACGTCTCCTCTTGGCTGGACTGGTGGGCTTCCACTTTGGTAGGGGTACAAGCCTCTTTCGACCCCGTGGACCCTGACCAGCAAGGCCTTCTGAGAGACCTTATTACCTCCAGGGGTAAAACCCTTAAGTTTTTAACGTATCAGTCGCTCGCTCTGACGGCTAACTGGGTGCTCCGTAAGAGAGACACTGTACTGGCGAAGGTGTCTCGGAAGGTACCAGACAGGGAAGCACGGGCCATTCGGAGCTTACCCTTGTGGGGAGAGTCTTTGTTTCCCCTGAAGGAACTATAGGCCATCATGGAGAAGGTCTCGAAGAAGAAGGAGACTAACATCCCCAGACCTACGCCTTCTAGGAGACCGCCCTACAAGAGGTCCATCTCGGATAGTGCCGCGACGTCCCAAGCCTCTCCCAGCACTACGAGGAGAGAGGCTCCCTCTTCCTCCTGGTCCGCAACGCCTCATTCCCCCCCACAGGGGAGCTCCAGCCCCTTCAAGCTCCTTCAGGTCGGGTTACTCTGCCTCTAGGAGCGGCCGATCAGGCCGCTCCTCCAGAAGAAGATAGAGTGGGAGGCCCCCTATCCCCGCCCAAGCCTCGGGTTGGGGGATGCCTCAGACTTCATTGGCAAGCATGGAAGGCTCAAGGAGCAGAGCCTTGGACAGTGTCCGTACTAAAGGAGGGCTACAGACTTCTGTTCTTAACAGAACCACCCCCTCTTATCCCGGCCAGCCGGGCGGAATGGCTAGCTCCCAAAGACCCGTTAAAGAGGACCGCCCTTCAAGAGGAGGTATCCTCCATGTTAGAGAAGGGCTCCATGGAAGAAGTTCTTCTCCCAGGGCCAGGTTTCTACAGTCGCCTGTTCCTGGTAGAGAAAGCGACCGGGGGGTGGAGACCGGTTATAGATCTGTCGGCTCTCAACAAGTTCGTCAAGAAGACGGACTTCAAAATGGACACTCCGAAGTCAGTCCTGCTGTCCTTGAGGGAGAAAGATTATATGATGACCATAGACCTCAAGGACGCATACTTCCAAATTCCGGTCAACCCGTCGAGTCGAAAGTTCCTCCGGGTGAAATGGGGTTCCCAGATCCTGCAATTCAGGACCCTTTGCTTCGGTCTGTCAACAGCGCCCCAAGTGTTCACGAGAGTCTTCACGACTGTCTCAGTGTGGGCTCACGAACGAGGCATTCGCCTCATCAGATACCTGGACGACTGGTTGCTTCTTTCCGCCTCAAGGGTCCTCTTGGAGGAACAAAGGAGAAGACTCCTCCAGTTTTGCAAGGATCTGGGCATCGTAATCAACCCGAAGAAGTCAAATCTATCCCCATCCACCAGAATGAACTACTTGGGAATGACATTAGACACCATTCTGGGAAAAGCATTCCCTTCGGAGGACAGGATCGGAAACCTCAGGCACATCATTCAGCCGTTCCTGTCAGAGCGCCCCAGGAGAGCGAAAGACTGGCAGAAGCTGATAGGTCACCTGGTATCATTGGAGAAACTAGTTCCCCAAGGGAGGGTAAGGCTCAGATCCATACAATGGAACCTGAAGAACCTCTGGTGCCAACTGGACTCGCAACAGGTGCTAATCCCAGTCCTACCAAACACGAGACCCTCCCTGGAATGGTGGCATTGCCGGTCGAAGTCACTCAAGGGGATGCCGTTCGGGACCGGTCCACCCGAGTTGCTACTATTCACAGACGCCTCCAACCAGGGATGGGGAGCCCATCTCCTCGACGAAACAGCACGAGGGACCTGGTTGGACGGGGAGAGAAAACTCCACATCAATGTCCTGGAGTTGAAAGCAGTCCAGAAGGCTTGCCTACACTTCGCGAGTCTACTAAAGTGAAACACCGTGGCGTTGATGTGCGACAACGCCACGGTAGTGGCATACATAAAGAAACAGGGAGGCTTGAAATCGAAGGAGTTGTGCTATCTCACCATAGAAATTCTAGATTGGGCAGAAGAAAATCAAGTGGTGCTGTTAGCAAGGTTCATTCCCGGGAAGAAAAACGTTCTGGCCGACGGCCTCAGCAGAATGGGCCAGATAGTAGTGACAGAATGGTCCCTTCTTCCGGAAGTAGCCAAGCTCATCATCCAACGTTGGGGTTCCCCGGTGATGGACCTCTTTGCAACAAAACTCAACGCCCAACTCCCAGTCTATTGCTCTCCTGTGCCAGACCCGAAAGCAGCCTTAGAAGACGCCTTTCAGCACAAGTGGGACAATCTGGATGTGTACGCTTTTCCCCCTTTCACGTTGATAAGACAAGTGCTCAACAGAGTAAGGGCAGCCCGAAACCTAAAGATGACTTTGGTAGCGCCTTGGTGGCCGGAGAGAGAGTGGTTCGCCGACCTAAAAGACCTATCGAGTCAACTGCCGTGGCCTCTGCCCGTCAGGTCAGACCTTCTACATCAGCCTCATTTTCTCAGGCTCCATGACAACCCACTCTCCCTACGTCTTCACGCCTGGAGACTTGAGCGGCTCCTGAAGAAAGAAGGATATTCTTCCTCCACGGCTAAGAGAATGTCTCTATACCTGAGAAAGTCGTCAGCCGCGGTCTACCAGGCTAAATGGGCTTCCTTCACGAAGTGGTGCTCTGAGAGGCACATTAAACCTCTTAAGGCCTCTGTCCCAGACATAGCAGATTTTCTGGTATTTCTTAGAGACAAGGTGGGAATGTCAATCCCAGCCATAAAAGGAGTTCGGGCCGCCTTAGGCCAAGTCTTCCTCCTGAAGGGCATCGACCTGGGGGCCTCGAGACATATAGCGATGCTTGTCAAGAGTTTCGAGCAGTCCTGCCCCCCCACAGGCGAGTAGGGTGCCCTAGTGGGACTTAGCCAAGGTCTTGAAGATGTTGTGTCGTCCCCCCTTTGAACCCTTGAAGGATATCGTGGACAGAGATCTCACCCTCAAGGCCGTCTTCTTGCTGGCCTTGGCGTCCGCTAAGAGAGTGGGAGAGATCCATGGTCTGTCATACGACGTTTCTCATTCGAAGGGGTGGAAAGAAGTACCCTTCAAGTTCGTGCCTTCTTTTGTGGCTAAGACTCAGAACCCAGCAGTCTGGGATCCGAAGTTCGAAGGTTTCTCAATTCCTGCCATCCCTAAGACGGGTAATGCAGAAGATTTGAAATTATGCCCTGTACGAACAATTAGAAAATACCTGGAAAGAACAGCTCATCTCCGCCCAGGTATCAAGAGCCTCTTCGTTTCCACAGGTATTAATAAGAAACAAGTTTCCAAGAACACCATTTCCTTCTGGTTGAGACAAGTTATTGCCAGAGCCTACAAGGAAGATGGCATAGCAGTGCCAGGCACCCCCCGGCCTCATGACATCAGGGGCCTGAGCACCTCCTTAGCCTTTCAGAAAAAACATGGCAGTGGGTCAGATCCTGCGAGCAGGTACTTGGTCGAACCAGTCAACCTTTACTGCCCATTACCTCAAGGACTACTCGAGGAAGTCCTTAGACGGGTTCTCCATTGGAACAGTCATCTCCGCCCTCCAAGTGGTGTAACGGTAAAAGCCCCAGGCGCGATCAAGGCTAGCAACCGGTAGGCACAAGTGCGGTTTCCTACCTCCTACCTAGTTGCTTCCCGGCCTCTTCGGGGAGTACCAACTGATACCATTGGATAACACATTCTTCACGACTACGCTACTGGAAGGAACTTCAGAAGAAGTTTTTCAAAGGGTGAGTACTTAGACAGTAACGTGAACTTTTGTGTAGTTACCCTCGCATCCGCTTTCTAGTAGGTCCCGTTATCCCTGGGCCTCTTGGCCTCCACGTCCCGGGCCAGGGGGTCAGAATAGCACTCTCTCCTCCTAAAGTGTAATTCTCCTAAGAAAGTAGTTCGAGGTAAGTATTCGTGTTGGAACAAATAAAATATTTTAAGTAATTTTTATTTTTCCTAACATACTTACCGAGAACTACTTTCGGGTAATGGCCCTCCCTTCCTTCCCCGAGTGCCTCTCTTCCCTTGCTAGCATTGTGCTAATCCAATAGAACTTACTGATGAAGCTGACCCAGCCGGGCATCGACCTACGATAAGCCTACCCTTGGGGCACATTCCTTAATGCCGGGGGTAGGCCTCCTTAGAAAGCGGGGTGGGGGGTAATCTACGCAAAACTCTGGTCGGTAGAGAGGAGGTTACCAGTAACTCCTAAGAAAGTAGTTCTCGGTAAGTATGTTAGGAAAAATAAAAATTACTTAAAATTTTTGATGTTTGATACAACTAAACTTTCAGAAGAAGAACACAGCAATTGAATGTAGGAATCGATTTGCAGTCTTAGAGACTTAAAGAGACGAAGAGCAGATAATTAATTAAGAATGGTGTGATATTAAGAACATTATATCAGTCAGTTTGTAGTGAAGTCTTGGAACACGCAGTTATAAGGAGAAAGTCATGGATATCAAATGATATTTGGGATACTATAAAAAGAAGACGGAAACAGAAATTGATTATTGTAAGTTTTCGAGGAAGTAATGAAAATTACAAGGTAGAGCATGGTAAGTATTCCTGTATTGATAGTGAGGTCAAAAGAAAATCTGGGAATGACTGGAGAAAATATTTAGACAGTAAAGCAGATGAGGCTGACGAAGCTATGAATTCAGGAAGTGGCTATGGTGTAAGAATTGCTCATAGAATTATTAATGAAATCTCTATGGGGGCAAAGAAGAAGCAAATACCCATCAGAAAGAGAGAAGGATCTTTTATATCAACAGCAGATGAAGAAAGACAAAGTTAGATTGAATACTTTAGTGAGGTTATGAATAGGAGATATGAAAGGAATAATCTGATTGATATACCTGAAGCTGATGAAAACCTTGATGTGCCCATGAATGAATTCAGTGTGTTTGAAGTTGAAGCTATCCTAAAAAACAACTAAAGAGAAGGAAAGCCCCAGAATAAGATGGAATAACTACTGAGATGATACTGGCCGAAAATGAAGTGACTCCTAAAGTACTTACAAGATTATTTTGTAGAATGTGGCATAAAGAGGCAAAACCTGATGCATGGCAGTTAGGAATGTTGGTGAAAATTGCAAAAAAAGGAGACCTTACTGATTACAATAATTACAGAGGCATAACACTTACATCAGTTGTTATGAAAAAAAGCTTAGAGATAAATAAGCAGGATTTAGAAAAGGTAGGAGTTGCACTGACCAAATTCTTATCTTGAGACATGTACAGCAATGCATAGAATATAGAAATCCACTTTTGATGGAATTTACCTGTAGACTAAGAAAAAGACTTTGATAGTGTGCACCGGCCAATTTTATGGAGAGTCGTCCTGTATTATTTTGGAATTCCTCTTAATTAGGTAAATTTGATTAAGTCTATTCATGAGCATAGCAAGTGGAAAGTTACTTTTAATGGAGTCTTATCAAATGAATTGCCAGTGAACAGCGGAGAACTCAAACGGAATGTGTTGTTACCTATGTTGTTTATCCTCCTCATGAATTTTGTAATGTGTTGAATAGTCGGAGATGGTGGTGAGGGATTGGACTGGACTGGATTGGTAATAGGAATTTAGCAGACTAGAGTATGCTTATGATGCTGTTCTTGTTATTAGAACAGCACAGGACTTGCAATGTTTGTTTACCAGAATGCATGAAATATCACACGAGGTGGGCTGAAGATAAATAGAAGAAAGACTGAGATGATAACGGAGTATGCAGTGGAAGATGAAATATCATTGGAAGGAGAAAGGATTAATGAGGTAGAATCATTCAAGTATTTAGGAACTATGATCTCCAATACAGGGTCTTTGGAATTAGAATTTAGTGAAAGATTTAAAAATGCAAATCAGAAATTGACTAGGTTAAGTAAAATTTGGAAATCAAATTGCCTGAAATTACATATAAAAATCGGACTATATATCAGGTTGGTGAGATCGGTGTTACTCTATGGACATGAGTCATGGTATGACAATGATTCAATCTCCAATAGATTTTGTATATATATGTGTATATATATATATATATATATATATATATATATATATATATATATATATATATATATTATGTATATATATATATATATATATATATATATATATATTATGTATATATGTATATATATATTATATATATTATATATATTATATATATATAATATATATACATATATAATATATAAATATATATAATTATATATATATTATATATATACATATATATATATATATATAGTTATATATATATTATATATATATATAGATATATTATATATATATATATATATATATATATATATATATATATATATATATATATATATATATATATATTATAAATGTATATATATATATGTATATATATATATATATATATATATATATATATATATATATATTATAAATGTATATATATATGTATATATATATATAAATATATATATATATATATATATACATTTATAATATATATATATATATATATATATATATATATACATATATATATACATTTATAATATATATATATATATATATATATATATATATATAATTATAAATGTATATATATATGTATATATATATATATATATATATATATATATATATATATATATTATAAATGTATATATATATGTATATATATATATATAAATATATATATATATATATATATATATATATATACATATATATATATATATATATATATATATATATATATATATATATATATATAAACTTATGCACCAGAACCTTAGAGCCTTACTAAAGCCTTAGAACATAAGCTAAGTTATGACTATTATGTATTAACGTAATTTTTGCTCTTGTTTATGTCAGCCTTGTTACTGCATTTTTGTTTTATGTAAATTTAGCATAAGAATTAGTTGATAAAGATTCAGTAGTAAATTTTTTTTTTTCTTTTGAAGTGCTGGTTTAACCTCCTCCCTGCTTGCTTAAAGATTTATAAGTGTCTAGTTTATTGCTTGTTTCTTTTCTGTGTTTTTCGAGTCCTTGGTGAGAAGAGACACCTGTGTTTACATGCAAGGAACTCAATTGCTTAAAGAGACATTTCCAGCTCGATGCTCCCCAGACCTACTGCAGCAGCTGGCTTACGTGAGCTTTTCAGAGGATTGCGACACCAATGTTTGACGGCTTTTAGCAGGTTCATTTCTGCCACCTGCGGTGATTTGCAATTCCTGTGTGTTCTCTTCTGCAGTCGGCAGCGCCGACGTAGGAATCCCGGCTTCGAGGTGGACGCCGGAGAGACACTGCCATCAACCCATCCTGGACATAGGCAGTTGCGGGAACTTTGGAGCTCGTGATGACATGTAGGGAGGCAGTTGCCAGGTAGGGGATATTGTTTACTTTCTTTTTGGGTTGGGACTCCATTTCCCTCCCTTTGATAAGGAGTCCTGCTGAGCTGCACTCCCTATGGTAGCCGAGTGTTAGTGGAGTTGCTACCTTGGTTGGAGCAGGAGAGGATTTCATCCAGCCCCAAAGAGTGTGATAATACATATTTTTTTTTCTCTTGTGTGGTGTTAATTACGTGCAAGGAACTCAATTGCTTAAAGACTCATTTCCAGCTCGATGCTCCCCGGACCTACTGCAGCAGCTGGCTTACGTGAGCTTTTCAGAGGATTGCGACACCAATGTTTGACGTCTTTTAGCAGGTGCATTTCTGCCACCTGCGGTGATTTGCAATTCCTGTGTGTTCTCTTCTGCCGTCGGCAGCGCCGACATAGGAATCTTGGCTTCAAGGTGGACGCCGGAGAGACACCGCTGTCAACCCATCCTGGACATAGGCAGTTGCGGGAGCTTTGGAGCTCGTGATGACATGTAGGGAGGCAGTTGCCAGGTAGGAGATATTGTTTACTTTCTTTTTGGGTTGGGACTCCATTTCCCTCCCTTTGATGAGGAGTCCTGCTGAGCTGCACTCCTTATGGTAGCCGAGTGTTAGTGGAGTCTCTACCTTGGTTGGAGCAGGAGATGATTTCATCCAGCCCCAAAGAGTGTGAGAATACATATTTTTTTTTTCTTGTGTGGTGTTAATTATTTAATTGTTCGACTCTCTCTCGTTGAGAGTGTGGTGTTTCCCTTTGGGGAATTTTGTTAATTGTTAACTGTTAGTTGTAAATTGTTAGTTGATAATTATTAATTCTGATTGTTAGGCAGTCACAAGGCTGACTGTTCTAAATTTTGTTGTTATTAAATATTGTTAAGTTTTCCCAAGTGTTTTCGTTTCCGCTGACCATTTTACTGCTGGGTATTTTTGTAAACACTGTCCTCTCTTATCGTGCAATAAGAACTTGCAACACGGCCCGACAAGGGTCGTAACAACAACTCAAAGAGCAACGGAAAGAATAATGATGGAATAAACACTAAAAAACAGAAAAGCAGCAACATGGATACAGCAGCAACTAAAGTAGAGGATATTCTAACATGTAAAAACAAAAAAAGAAATGGTCATAGACAGGACATATAATGAGAATGGCAGACAATAGATTGACATCAAGAATAAGAGAGAGGGGTTCCTACAGGTTTTAAAGGAAGCAGGGGAGGGAAGAAAAAGACGATGGATTGACGAACTAAGGAAAATTGAGGGCGTGAACTGACACAGGAAACCCATAAACAGACGCCAGCGGAAGAACATGTGTGAGGCCTTTGTTCTGTAGTAGACTAGTAACAATTAATGATGATTATATACTGTATATGCATGTGTGTATGTTTGAAAATATGTGTTTATTCTTTAAACCTCGTTTAGAGAGTTTGTGTAGCAATGACTGATTGGATTATTTCCTGTTTTCCATAAGATCCCTCCCCTTGTTAAGGTAACATTTCAGGTTTGGTATTTCTCCCAAATAATTCTAATTTAAAAGTACCTTTGGCATCAGTTTTTTTGTGACAACACTTTTTCTAATTTCCTTGAGTATTGGAGGAATAGATAGTTGTTACTCTTCACCTTCAGCCAATAACTAATAGATATCATTAAGACAACCTTACTAAGTAGTAAAAAATTATTAAACAATAAATGGGAAATTTTTTACATAAAAATTCACAAAGAAAACCCGACTCACGACATATCAGGATGATCTTTCAAGCATCCTTAGACTGTGTTCTCTCCTCCAGCCTGAGAAGACTCCCCTGACAGCCTCTAGGACTCTCACCGTTTTTGAGACTTTTTGGAAGATCGTTATATATCTAGTCATATTCTTGTAACTTTTATGCAAATCTTTTCACATTTTTTATTATTTTTAGTTTTCGTTTTTATTATTAAACAATTTTTCTAAAAGTTATACTTTCTTTCATACACATATCCAACTCGTAATCTTCATGTATATCGCTAGAATATTGTCCCATGTTGTAAGGTGGTGTTGATGATAAGCATAAGTTATTGACTGAAACGGCTTTCAGAAAACACTGAATAAATGGAGCAGCATCGTAAAAACTTCTTATCTTTTCCATCAAATCTCAGGTTGTGATGATGGAAAGGATACAGGAAATATAATGAAAGCCACAATTGCACTAACCCTTGGTTTATATATATATATATATATATATATATATATATATATATATATATATATATATATATGTGTGTGTGTATATATATATATATATATATATATATATTTATATATACATATATATGTATATGTATACATGTATATATATATATATATATATATATATATATATATATATATATATATATATATATATATGTATGTATATGTATATACACACACACACATATATATATATATATATATATGTATATGTGTGTATATTTATATGTATATGTGTGTATATTTATATATATATGTATGTATATGTATGTATATATATATATATATATATATATATATATATATATATATATATTAATATAAATTGACATTTGTTAAGTTTAGGGTATCAACAAAGAAAGGTTAACAAATTATGTGATTTCTCATGTTATTAACTAATAAATAGAATGGAGGTGAAAGGTTGCATCAAATATCCCAGATATTAACTACCGTGGAAAATAAGTGTCTTTTGTCGTGGTGACACTGCAAAGTACGAAGATATATTAGTTTAGTTAGCTGGGATTCGCTTCACCCTTGTAAAGAATTTTAAAGGTTGATGCTCAGTATATCTTTTTAAGACGGAGGGGTTACGGAATCTAAAGTTGGGTGGATGGAAGTGACGAGACTTTTTAAGAGGAAGGATTAAGACTCCCAGAGGCTGAAAAGGTGTGGATTCATCTTAAAAGCAAGTTTTGAGAGTATGGGGACCGCTTAGAGATCTGAAGAGGAAAGTTAGGGATAAATGGACTCTTTAAAAGAAGAAACTCGTCTGCTTGGGAGTGTTAAGATCGTTTAAAGGGGATGAAAGGTGAAGGTAAAATGGAAGTCTAGTGGTATTCGACAAGGGAAAGCATTTTAAGGGTGAAAGGGTGGGATGGCTAAAAAGAGGTGAAGGTGTAAATAGATGTTGATGGAAAATAAAGGTTCAACGAAGAAATGAAAGAACACCTCACAAGGAACAAAGACGATTGGGAGGTTTCGAGTCGCGTTATTATTTCACTTTTCTTGAACAACTTCGCTCATTTGTTAGAAATCTACAATGAGATTTATTTCCCGGAGAGGGTAGTCGTGACGGTTAATTAATTTGATCAATTAATTTAATATGCAGTCATCAAAACTCTGAGTCTCTAGGATTTCATTTGGAAATCGGTTTGTTTTGTAGTGTGTAAGTTTCTGATGATTATATGCTGGAGTTTTATGGATAACAATTTACTAAATAATTTAAGGGTTTCAATTAATTTAATCTACAGTCATCAAAACTCCGAGTCTCTAGGATTTCATTTGGAAATCGGTTTGTTTTGTAGTGTGTAAGTTTCTGATGATTATATGCTGAACTTTTCTGGATAACAATTTACTAAAGCATTTAAGGGTTTTTTGTCTGTTTTCATATGAAAAGTAATTTTGGGGCTATGCTTCCGTTTAAGAATAAAAAGTTTTTTTCCCCTCATTAAATGGCAAATCTTATACGCATAGATATATCGTTTTATAGAGAGAGTGGGAGGTGGCTGTGGTTGCCTAGTTGACAAGCTGGATTTTTCTTGTAGAGCTCTCTTATACATGACACGTGAATGTTCATTTGAATTTAATATTAGAATTTTCGTTTGAATATTCATTTGAATTTAATATTAGATTTTATGAATAGTACTTACCTGGCAGTTTTATATATATATATATATATATATATAGCTTCGAATAAAATATATATATATATATATATATATATATATATATATATATATATAGCTTCGAATATATATATATATATATATATATATATATATATATTATATATATATATATATATATATATATATATATATATATATATATATATAACTGCCTGGTAAGCATTCATAAAACTTTGTTTTATCATAAAAACTCCATTTTTATGAATAGTACTTACCTGGCAGTTATATATATATTCGAAGCTATATATATATATATATATATATATATATATATATATATATATATATATATATATATATATATATATATATAACTGCCAGGTAAGCATTCATAAAACTTTGTTTTATCATAAAAACTCCATATTTTCGTGCAACCGTGAATGTTTTAGTGTATTAAAAAAGTATGAAAGTATTGTACAGAAAAGATTGGCGTAAATTATCAGAGAAGATGATTTATTGTCCCAGGAATGTAAAGGATGGCCTCCAAAAGTACTGAGCGGCCAATCAGAAAGGGCTTTAAATGCGTCAGTGAAAGGGAATTAAAGTTTAGTGATACAAAGTTTGATTATCGAGAAGGCTTGAGTATAAGAGAGAGAGAGAGAGAGAGAGAGAGAGAGAGAGAGAGAGAGATAGAGAGAGAGAGAGAGAGAGAGAGAGAGAGAGAGAGAGAGAGAGAGAGAGAGAGAGAGAGGGGGGGGGGGCATAGTTATAATAAATAAACTTTTAACTAAAATTGGTACTGCACGTATCATGTATAGTTTTTGTAGAGTTCAACCCCTGTCATCAGAATGTATAAGATATAAGCTGCTGAATCTTATCTTAATTTGTTGAATAAAAACTTGTGGCCTGTTAAATTTCTTATTCCTGATCTAATATTAATCTCTGGCACGGTCGTTCAGTTATTTATGCGTGTTGCTTAAGATTTTTCATAATTCTGACCACCCTTTGCATTCAGATCTTCTTAGTCTGTACCATCCTGTATGTAATACTAAGTTTGCAGTTAATTCTTGGTCATTCCTTTTCCATCATAAGTCTCAATACTACACAGTATTCTAGAATTATTATTCCAGTTGTGACGAGATTGTGGAATGATCTTCCAAATCGGGCAGTTAAATCTGCGGAACTTCATAAGCATAAACTTCCAGCGAATCTCTTTATGTTGAGCAGGGCGACTTAAGTCTCTCTTCATAAGTTACACATGACAGGTCTATTCTAACCTTGTTACTGATCTCAAGATATTTTATATTAATAAATCCTTACTTCTCATATAGTTTATTCATTTACTTATTTCCTTTCCTCACTGGGCTATTTTCCGTTGTTGGAGCCCTTGGGATAAGTCATCCTACTTTTCCAACTAGGGTTGTAGCTTAGCTAATATCATAATCATAATCATAATGATGATGATGATAATGATAATTAATAATAATTAATAATAATTATATAGTAGTAGTGTTTTTGCCTCATTACTTTTCGTACTAAATACTCATATGTTGTTTGGCCTAGAAAAATAAAAATAAACTTGTTCCCTATGCTCGTTAGGAGGTAACTGAGAAACCAGAAGATTGCAACTCTCTCTACTTGGACGGCGCAAGAGTATTTATGCAACTCGTTTCAGTCAAAAAGAAAAAAAAAAGAAAAAAAGAAGAAAAAAAAGAAAGAAATAAAACTCAATGATGCAGACACGAACAGGTTATCAGTGCGAGGGGAGAGCGATAACGACAGCATTCTAAAAACAGAAATACCGTTATAGTGTATGAGCGTGTAAGATTCATATGCGTTACAATGCAGAGGATGCTACTCTGTCAGCAATTCCATCTCTACAATGTAGACCAGTGGTTGCTGGATCTGCTAAATAGAGTTATATCTAGGATTAGTGCAATATGTAAATTATGGGGCATGAAGTTGAACTGTAACAGAACTCAAGGTATTGATTGTAAGTAGGTTGAGGATAGTGGCTCCTCAACATTCAGATCTTTGTATTGACAAGTTTCTTAATGAGTTTATATACAACTCCTTTAAAATCTTAAGTGTGATTCGTGATTGCAAGTTACTTTTTAGGAACATATGTTTTCTGATTCTTCTTCAATTGCACAAAAATGGCTTGAGAAATTCTTTTAAGATTTTTGGTGATAAATCTATCTTGAAGAAAAGTTTTAATTCTTTAATTCTCCTTTGTTTCTAGTATTGTTCTCCTGTATGGTCTTCAGCTGCTAACTTTCATCTTAATTTGTTGGCCAAAAACTAGTTTTCTATTAAATTTCTTATTCCTAA
>NC_090725.1:8114448-8124448 GCF_036898095.1 Palaemon carinicauda | reverse complement strand
GATCTATTTCTAAATAATACACATCGGCATTATTTAGATGAAAGTCATGCAGTTTTGATATGAAGAAATATTTGCAAGATCTATTCGTACAGATAAGACCAGCCTGTGTCTGTCATTGGCAGGATGCCTGAAAACTTTAAATCAATCAATCAATCAATCTCTGTTATTGAAGGAGAGATCTGGTCTTTATACCACGACCATTAGACAAGTTTGAAAATATCGTAAAATGTCGTTAATCTTTACATTTTATTTTACTTTCTTTTCGACCTCAGCAATTCAATTTGCTATGAAGAATGATATCGATGATATACTGTACATTATTCGAGTTGTCCTTACCATAAGGGACTTTGTCCTCTGTGTTCCCGCTGTTTCACACTGCTGTTGGTTTCAGTTATGAGAGGAAAATTACGTGATATTTTTTAACACGACAGCGGAGCGTTTCATGGAAAAGTTGCATTGAATAAAGTAGATTGGAAGGAAATTTTGCGTATCTAAAGACACCTAAAAAGTAATTTTTAATGCGAAGCCGAGTCGTAGATATATACCAAAATGTCTTACTTCTTTGATTACTTTGAGTGTTAGGAGGATGAATTATATACACACTTTTAACCTGGAGGGAGATATATATTGAGTGATTTTACATTTTTCTATGCTATTCTTGTTTCACGTTTTACTTTAAAACTGAAGTTTCTTTTAGTGGATTTATTTCATTTGATAATGTTTATAAGTTTTTTTTCTCTTATATAATAATTTAAGAACTAACGCCTTAGCTTACGTGGACTAAGTGATATAAACACGTACCGTTCATAACAATATTAATACTTCTTATTGGCGATATTGGTTCTTTGAAAGAGGGCAAATACTTGGCATATGTATGTTTTGTTGTACCTTTACGATTCTATTCACTACCTTCTTGTTTCCCTTTCCATACCTTGTTTTTATCATATTTAATTTTCCCAAACAAAATTATTAGTATTTTTTTAATGGATGCACTAGTGGCATTTTCAAATTATGAAATAACATACAAACAACTATTCAATATTAAAAATATATTTGTAAAATCATCAACATTATTCGAGTTCAGTAACTTACAGGATTTATAAGATGCGATTTGACTCTAAAGTTTTATA
Source organism: Palaemon carinicauda (assembly GCF_036898095.1). Lineage (NCBI taxonomy): Eukaryota > Metazoa > Arthropoda > Malacostraca > Decapoda > Palaemonidae > Palaemon > Palaemon carinicauda. The sequence goes on along the minus strand of NC_090725.1, from coordinate 8,123,318 downwards.
AATGACTTTTGAAACTGAAGTGACGAATTATTCATATATTTATTGGAGATATTAAATCTTAAATATTAAACCTAAATTATTGCAGTTGTCACTATCTATCAATTATTCTATTTTCACATTTTTATAAATGCATATTTACACCCTCGTGTTAAGCCTTTCATGCAGCCCTTCATTTGGCTCTGCATCACATATTTCTAGTGCGAACCATCAAAGCTTATCCTCCCCCAAAACACCTTCTGGTCTTTTGGTCCCGAAGGTCCTAATTGGTATTCTATGGCCGTTGGTAAAAATAGAAAAAGTTGTTTTTGACTAAACGTTAAAAGTTAAATTGTATGGATGGCTGGATAGCCAACAGCTGTGGGAATAGTATGACAAATATTCCCTTCGCTCTTGGACACCGAATAGTCGTGGGCAACATCATGTCAAAGTTTGTTATGGAATCCGCTTACCCAAATTGAGATGGGGTAGAACCGGTCACCCGCTTTAGTTAAAAGTTATTGGTTTTACTATTAACTACTTTCAATTGCGATGGTAATATAAATAATTTATTCATTTTCCCCAACAGTTTATAAGTATTTCAAACTAATCTCTTTTTGACGTTGTTAATAGTTTATATATATTATGACATATCTGTTTTGACGTTGTTACTTTTTTTAGAATGATTTATTGTTAATTTGTTCTCTTCATTTATTTATTTCCTTATTTCCTTTCCTCACTGGGCTATTTTTCCGTATTGGAGCCCCTGGGCTTATAGCATCTTGCTTTTCCAACTAGGGTTGTAGCTTGGATAGTAATAATAATAATATTATGAGGAAAGTAAAAAGAAAAAAAAGGAAAAGAAGCATTATGGAGAGCCAAAGAAAATAAAAAAGCTGCTAGTCAGTGATATATTAGGCTCCCTTTTCTTTAAATTGGTCAATATGTTGATGCTTTATGGATGAACTTTTACTTATTTCCTTTATTTAGGTAATTGAATGAGGCTTTCTTTTCGTCTGTTGTTGACGAATGTTATTATTACTTCAGGTTTTTACCATTGCTGTAAGAAATCATTTAAAACTTGAATTTCTATGGATTGCCTTTTTTTTTAGCTTAGAGTTAAGATAGGTTATTTCAACGTTAAAGAATGCTGGGAAGGGGATTTTCTCTAAAGATGATCTGGTTATGGTAGCTCTATGACATGTTTTCATAATCAATTTCCATATTTGTGATATATATATATATATATATATATATATATATATATATATATATATGTATATATACAGTGTATATGTATATTATATATATTATATATATACACACATATATATATATATACAGTATATATATATATATATATATATATATATATATATATATATATATATACAGTATATACATATATATATATATATATATATATATATATATATATATATATATATATATATATATATATATATATATACAGTATATATATATTTATATATATATATATACACAGTATATACACAGTATATATACAGTATATATATATATATATATATATATATATATATATATATATATATATATGTATATATATATACACAGTATATATAAATATACAGTATATATATATATATATTTTTTTTTCTATTTATATGGCGTGCTACATTTAACGTCAATGCAAATAAAATCAATATAAAAGCATATATAATAATATATAAATTGTGGTAAAATTATATTTACAATAATTATGAAACTTGAAATTCAGTTACTTGAAACCTATAACCCCAAGGGCTCCAACAGGGAAAAATATCTCTGTGAAGGAAGGAAGTAAAATAATTATTAAACTATGTGAGAAGTAATGAATAAAGATTATAAAAGATCTTAAAATCAGTTACATCGTTAAAATAGATCTGTTATATATAAACTATGAAGAGAGGCTTACGTCAGCGTGTTCAACATAAACACATTTACTTAAAGTTTGAGCTTCTGGAGTTCCACCGATTCAACTATCTGATTAGGAAGATCATTCCATAATCTGGGCACAGTTGAAAATTTAATTTCTAGGATACTGTGTAATGTTGAGCCTTATGATTGAGAAGGCTCAAGGTCACAGAGATTACTATCCAGATCTGGAATAAGACATTTGATGACAAGTTTTTGCTAACTAATTAAGACGAGAGTCGCTAGCTGGAGACCAGTCAGGAGAGCTAGACACAGTATTCCAGAAGCTTTATTCCAGCTCTAACCAGATTGTTGAATGATCTTTCCAGTCTAGCAGTAGAATCAGAGGAACTTCAGAAGTTCAAACATCCAGTAATTTTTTCTAATTTGAACTTCTTGACTTGAGAGTGTCTCCATAATTTATATATGACCTACTGATAGAAGCCTTTTCAAAGTTAATTGTTATATTTTCCGTTTCTTCTCTACATACAAGTTCATTGATTTTGATTTAAAGTCTTCCATATGATAATTCAGTCTTCTTTGGTTTCTATATGAAAGACTTTCTCAATAAGCCAATTGTGTTTCTCCAAAGTAAATTTGCTGTCGAGAATCACACCTAAAATTTTAAAAGTCATACAAAGTTAAAGAAACATTATCAATAATGAGATCCGGATGTTGAGGAGTTATTGTCCTTGACCTACTTACAATCATACATTTTGAGTTTTATTAGGATTCAACTTTATACCCCATAATTTGCACCATGCACTAATTTTAGCTAGATCTCTATTAAGGGAGTCAGCAACCCCAGATCTTCATTCAGGGGATGGAATTGATGCAAAGAGAGTTGCATCATCTGCATATGCAACAAGCTTGTTTTCTAGGCCAAACCACATGTCATGTGTATATAGTATGAAAAGTAATGAGCCAAGAACACTACCCTGTGGAACACCAGATATCACATTCCTATACTCACTATGATGCCCATCAACAACAACTCTTTGAGATCTATTACTTAAAAAATCAAGAATAATGCTAAGGAACGACCCACCACCTCCCAACTGTTTGATTTTGAAAACAAGGGCCTCAAGCTTAACACGGTCAAAGGCAGCACTAAAATCAAGGCCAATCATACGAACTTCGTGACTACAATCAAGGGCTTTCTGTACAGCATTGGAGATTGTAAGAAGGCATCACATGCTCCAAGGCCTTTACGAAAACCAAATTGCAAACTATGGAATAGATGATTACCTTCAGTAAACCTATTAAGACGTTTTGCCAAAAGACGTTAAAAAACTTTAGATAATATGGGAGTTATGGACATTGGGCAGTAATCTGTTGGACTTGAGGTACTACAAACACATTTACATAGAGGAGTAACATTAACAATTCTCCAACAAGCGCTAAAAGCTTGTCTTCTTGCTAACATGCGCAAAATAACAGATAACCTTGGAGCTAAGAAATCTGAAGTCTTTATAAAAACAAAGGAAAAATACCATTTGGATCTACACCTCCATAAGCATCAAGGTCCATCAACAAAGCTTTAATTTCACGAGATCGAAAAGCTAAACTAGTTAATTTAGCCTCAGAAAAACAGGAATGAAGTTCAAGTTTTTCATTACTCTGTTTACTGTCAAAAACATCAGTTAAAAGGGTTGCCTTTTCCTTTGGACAGTGAGTAACTGAGCCATCTTGTTTAAGTAAAGGAGGAACTGTTGCAGCTACACCAAAGAGTGCAGATTTAAGGGTAGACCACCATTTATGTTCGTGAGTTGTTCCAGAAAGGATTTCTTTTATGGTTAAATTGTATACCTTTCAGATGAAGCATAAATTCTCTGAGCAGAAGCTCTAAGCTGAGTATAGTTATTCCAGGTCAGATCTGATCTGTCACCCTTCCAAAGATAATAGGCCTCCTGCTTCTCCAAATAAGCATGTCCCCAATCATCATTGAACCACGGTTTGTCCTTCACTCGGTACCTTAGCACACGAGAAGGGATACGCCTATCAATTATGTTGACTAGATTCTCATTCAAAGTGGGAACAGGATCAACACTACTATACAATTGTGATCAATTCAAGCACAAAAGATCATGCAAAATCCCATTCCAGTCTGCTTGAGATTTCATATAAATTTTACAAGAGTATGATACATTAGGGACAGGCAATTACCAGACCTGTGAGTAGCTTCATTTATGATTTGCTCACAGCCTGATTCAGAGGCAAAGTCTAAAGCTCTTAAGCCATGGCGATCGGTAGGAGAGATAGGACTTAACCAATCCCTATGGTGAGCATTAAAATCACCAACAAAAACAAAAGAAGCCTTTGTATCATCTTGTATCTTAGCCATAATGGTAAGAAGACATGTCTGGAATCCGGTAGATCGATCACAAATAAAAGTTATTATGCCTGCCACAAACTTTTATTATCTGAATCTCATGACATCCACATTCATAGCAGGACATATACAATATATATATATATATATATATATATATATATATATATATATATATATATATATATATAATGTATATATATATATATATATATATATATGTATATATATATATATATATATATATATATATATATATATATGTATATATATATGTATATATATATATATATATATATATATATATATATATATATATATATATATATATATATATATATATATATATATATATATATATATATGATTAGCCGCTTTAGGAAAGGGTATGATTTTAAATTATCGATTGGTTTTATGGTGTAATTGTTGTTTTTCTAGATTCTTTGAACAAGAGTGAAATATTTTTAATATTTCCATTCTCATCCACTTTTTTACAAATTTTTGAAAAATAAATATTTTTAGCTTCAAAATTATACAATGATTGATTTTTATAACTCCATTTCAGCAACAATTGCGCACAGCGAATAATGGTGAATATATATATATATATATATATATATATATATATATATATATATATATATATATATATATATATATATAATATATATATATATATGTGTGTGTGTGTGTGTGTGTGTGTGTGTAATATTTTATCCATATTAGCTCTACACTGGTTTTACAGAAATGGAGCTGTAAAAAACAATTGGAGCTTTGAAGTTGCAATATCTAATTTATAAAGATTATTTTAAAATGTGGATGGGAAATTAAAAACAAAAAGTTACAGTCGCATTCAGGGAATCTAAGAAAAAAAAATTGAATGGTTTCAGTAAAAAATAAATGTTTTACCATCGACAACAGAGCGGTGAATCATTTTTCGTCACTTGGCTGTTGTTGCTATGAGGGAAATTGCGTAATGTGAAAACTGGGAACTAAAATGTATAATGTAACCTGAATGATATGTTTAATAAGCACCATTGGCATTTTATGTTTCCTAGGCAGTTTACCTTCCAGGAACATGATCAAGCACCTGACTATAGTCCATTTCTTTTATCGAGGCAGATTTGCACCGACTCGCAGCGGTGCCCTTTTAGCTCGGAAAAGTTTCCTGATCGCTGATTGGTTAGAATTATCTCGCCCAACCAATCAGCGATCAGGAAACTTTTCCGAGCTAAAAGGGCACCGCTGCGAGTCGGTGCAAATCTGCATCGCTAAAAGAAATGGACTATAATTGGTTTATTATGTAACCAAAGGAAAATAACTAAGACTTTAAATATCACTCTATTATATTATAGAGCTTAAATAGGAGAGACACCTAGCGAAGATAAATGGGTCGACCAAGGTGACTAAAGGAATCAAATAACTCCTTAAACGAATGAAGAGTGTCCTGGAAAGTGTCGATATCGATGTTTGATCAGCTGGGCTGAATGATAAATGGTTCCTGCGGTAGAAGTTACAGTTACTTAACCATTTTTGCTTTGCTCTTAGAGCAGTGCATCAACTCTTTGAAATGTGTTATGCCTATGCTTTGTCTGTTGTTGAATGTAGCTCTGAATTATTTGTTTTCTTTTAGAATATTTAATAACAACACGGACATTTAAATTCTTCCAATACAATTATTGGTTATTCTTATTAGATGGCCTGTCTTTATAAGAAGTATATTTATTTTATATATTTTACGGAGTTTGATTGTTGCAAGTGCCATTTACATTTCTTTAGGGAGATTATTTTATTGTATAAGAAAGATTATATCGTTAAAACCTGCATTATGGCTTAAAATAAAGATTATTTGTCCAATATGTGGATGTGTGATAGGGAAAATAAAGATTGGGTAGGTTTGAATTTGATGAATATTTTGATAAGATGTAGAATTTTGTAAACATGGCGAAAGTGATGGTAATATCAAGCGAATTAAAAGGACCCTGTCTTAAGTATATCATTAAAGAGAATTTAACACCAAAAAGATGTGCAAGAATTGCAGATGATTCAAATGAAGTAGAAACTTTGGTTGCAATATTAAATTAATGTTGAAGGCAATGCTAAATTCGCTAAATGCAATATTACAATTGCTGAAAGTGGTTTTAGAATTGCTGAATTAAACATTTCAGGACCAGCCAATAGGTGACTTGAAAACCTTGTCTCGGGTCATCGAGAATTTAATTGTTGATGATGCTGATTGTCTTACGTGAATTAATTGATGATAATGCTGATTGTCTTGCGAGAATTAATTGTTGATGATGCTGATTATCATGCAGGAATTAATTGTTGATAATGCTGATTGTCTTGCGAGAATTAATTGTTGATGACGCTGATTGTCTTGCGAGAATTAATTGTTGATGATGCTGATTGTCTTGCGAGAATTAATTGTTGATAATGCTGATTGTCTTGCGAGAATTAATTGTTGATAATGCTGATTGTCTTGCGAGAATTAATTGTTGATTATGCTGATTGTCTTGCGAGAATTAATTGTTGATAATGCTGATTGTCTTGCGAGAATTAATTGTTGATTATGCTGATTGTCTTGCGAGAATTAATTGTTGATAATGCTGATTGTCTTGCGAGAATTAATTGTTGATTATGCTGATTGTCTTGCGAGAATTAATTGTTGATAATGCTGATTGTCTTGCGAGAATTAATTGTTGATAATGCTGATTGTCTTGCGAAAATTAATTGTTGATAATGCTGATTGTCTTGCGAGAATTAATTGTTGATAATGCTGATTGTCTTGCGAGAATCTATTGTTGATGATGCTGATTGTCTTGCGAGAATTAATTGTTGATAATGGTGATTGTCTTGCGAGAATTAATTATTGATAATGCTGATTGTCTAGCGTGAATTAATTGTTGATAATGGTGATTGTCTTGCGAGAATTAATTGTTGATGATGCTGATTGTCTAGCGTGAATTAATTGTTGATAATGGTGATTGTCTTGCGAGAATTAATTGTTGATGATGCTGATTGTCTAGCGTGAATTAATTGTTGATAATGGTCATTGTCTTGCGAGAATTAATTGTTGATGATGCTGATTGTCTAGCGTGAATTAATTGTTGATAATGGTGATTGTCTTGCGAGAATTAATTGTGGATAATGCTGATTGTCTAGCGTGAATTAATTGTTGATGATGGTGATTGTCTTGCGAGAATTAATTGTGGATAATGCTGATTGTCTTGCGAGAATTAATTGTTGATGATGCTGATTGTCTTGCGAGAATTAATTGTTGATAATGCTGATTGTCTTGCGAGAATTAATTGTTTATGATGCTGATTGGCTTGCGAGAATTAATTGTTGATAATGCTGAATGTCTTGCGAAAATTAATTGTGGATAATGCTGATTGTCTTGCGTGAATTAATTGTTGATAATGCTGATTGTCTTGCGAGAATTAATTGTCATAATGCTGATTGTCTTGCGAGAATTAATTGCTGATGATGCTGATTGTCTTGCGAGATTTAATTGTTGATAATTCTGATTGTCCTGCGTGATTTAATTGTTGATAATGGTGATTGTCTTGCGATAATTAATTGTTGATAATGATGATTGTCTTGCGATAATTAATTGTTGATAATGCTGATTGTCTTCCGAAAATTAATTGTCGATAATTCTGATTTTCTTGCGTGAATTAATTGTTGATAATGCTGATTGTCTTGCGAGAATTAATTGTTGATAATGCTGATTGTCTTGCGAGAATTAATTGTTGATAATGCTGATTGTCTTGCGAGAATTAATTGTTGAAAATGCTGATTGTCTTGCGTGAATTAATTATTGATAATGCTGATTGTCTTGCGAGAATTAATTATTGATAGTTCTGATTGTCTTGCGAGAATTAATTGTCGATAGTGCTGATTGTCTTGCGATTACAAAGACATTGAATTCGAAAAATAGTATTTTCGTCATGAATATGGTGAGGATACGAATTTGACAAGGTAGTGTATCTGAAAATAAAACAGACAGCTCTGTAGGGTAAATTGTGTGAAACAGTAAACAATAGCGCAGTTTTCCCCTCAGGGAACTATAACTATGATCCAAAGTCTTCTTTGGGACATTATGTATTGATTGTAACTTGGTTTTTTATATTCAACGTGATTGCTTCATTTCGTATTTCTTACAGATTTTGTAAAAAGAGACATTTCATGTTCCCGTCGGATAATTTATTCTGGGAAAAGAGAAGTTTCGTTGTTGTCGTTGTTGCACAGGTGGATGTCAGATTACCTGATTTTTATTTGGGGTTGTGATTGAATTATCAGTTGAAATTCTACCGATATTTTTTCTGCTAATTATTTTTAGTCTGTTTGATCTACAGTATTTTGAAGTTTCAACCTCACTTGAATTTTGATAACATTTAACATTTTTTGCATCCAATTTTATTTGGTATTAATTGGTTCAGTCTTATTTAATGTCTGAGATGTCTGGAACGTTTTTAATGTCTAGATCGTTTGATAATTTTGCTCTTATTTGTCTATTATAAACGTACGAGCGCTGAACGTAGTTCTGTCATTTATTCGATTTCTTAATGGTGGTATTCAAGGGGATATATCATACAGATTGTAGATAGATGGAGATAAATTACAT
>NC_090725.1:8104448-8111948 GCF_036898095.1 Palaemon carinicauda | reverse complement strand
GCAATAGAAAGTAGAAAAGGAATCTCGATTTTCTACAAAAGGTGAAAGGAGAAAGTCTAACGTCACTTTATCCAAAACTTTTTTTTTTTATCATGCTAATATTTACCAAAATGTGAGGGCCACAACAATAAAAATTGAGAAGGTATTTGTAATATGATTCTTTCAGTAGCAATAGAAAGTAGAAAAGGAATCTCGATTTTCTACAAAAGGTGAAAGGAGAAAGTCTAACGTCACTTTATCCAAAACTTTTTTTTTTTATCATGCTAATATTTACCAAAATGTGAGGGCCACAACAATAAAAATTGAGAAGGTATTTGTAATATGATTCTTTCAGTAGCAATAGAAAGTAGAAAAGGAATCTCGATTTTCTACAAAAGGTGAAAGGAGAAAGTCTAACGTCACTTTATCCAAAACTTTTTTTTTTTATCATGCTAATATTTACCAAAATGTGAGGGCCACAACAATAAAAATTGAGAAGGTATTTGTAATATGATTCTTTCAGTAGCAATAGAAAGTAGAAAAGGAATCTCGATTTTCTACAAAAGGTGAAAGGAGAAAGTCTAACGTCACTTTATCCAAAACTCTTTTTTTATCATACTAATATTTACCAAAATGTGAGGGCCACAACAATAAAAATTGAGAAGCAATTTGTAATATGATTCTTTCAATAGCAAAAAAAATTGAGAAGCAGTTTGTAATATGATTCTTTCAATAGCAAAAAAAATTGAGAAGCAGTTTGTAATATGATTCTTTCAATAGCATAAAAAATTGAGAAGCAGTTTGTAATATGATTCTTTCAATAGCAAAAAAAAATTGAGAAGCAGTTTGTAATATGATTCTTTCAATAGCAATAGAAAATAGAAAAGGAATCTCGATTTTCTACAAAAGGTGGAAGGAGAAAGTCTAACGTCACTTTATCCAAAACTTTTTTTTTATCATACTAATATTTACCAAAATGTGAGGGCCACAACAATAAAAATTGAGAAGCAATTTGTAATATGATTCTTTCAATAGCAAAAAAAATTGAGAAGCAGTTTGTAATATGATTCTTTCAATAGCAAAAAAAACTGAGAAGCAGTTTGTAATATGATTCTTTCAATAGCATAAAAAATTGAGAAGCAGTTTGTAATATGATTCTTTCAATAGCAAAAAAAAATTGAGAAGCAGTTTGTAATATGATTCTTTCAATAGCAATAGAAAATAGAAAAGGAATCTCGATTTTCTACAAAAGGTGGAAGGAGAAAGTCCTAAATCTCGTGGGGAAACGAACCGTCATCAGGAATTCGCCTCGCGTCAAAGAACACGTATTTGGCGGGACCTGGAGAGGATTCTGAGTCCGGGGGGGGGGGGGGGGGGGGATGCTGGCACAAGCTTTGATCAAGATTTCGATTGCCTCATTTTTCGTCCAAGTTTTGTAGATCTTGGCTGAGCCCACTGAAGATTAGAGTAGTTTTAGAAAAGAGTCTTGAAAGTTAAGCAATTAAGAAGAGTTGAACCAATTCATAGTGACTTCCTATAATCATTTCGTCTTTGGTGTTAAGGACACATTTTTTTAGGAAAGTGGTAATCTTTGTGATTTAGAAAACTAAAATATCAAATATATATAGGAAAACGTAACTATTATAAGCGTTTTCGATTCTATTTCCATGTTTGTTTCACATATCCTTTCATATTTCTATAAATGTTCATTTTGCGGTTTAATATATATATATATATATATATATATATATATATATATATATATATATATATATATATATATATATATATATATATATGTGTGTGTGTGTGTGTGTGTGTGTGTGTGTGTGTGTGTGTGTGTGTGTGTGTGTGTGTGTGTATACAAATGTAATTTGTGTGGTGATGCATTTCTTGATATAAATACATCCATATATATTTACACTGAAAAAGTGGTTTATCAAAATAAAAAAAGTAATGTGCAAGAAGAAGGTCATAAAATATAATGTAGTGATAATCAATTCACAAAAATCCTAATTATATAATCAGTAATGTTAGCGGTAATAGTATTAATAGTGGGTATGATAGTATCATTATGAAGTAGCGAGAGGTTTTATTGATTTTTTAACTGCATTGCCTTTAGTAGGTCTAATATGAATCAAAGTTTTGATTCTTTCTTCTATAATATTGCAAACGGATACGATTTTATATGGATTGAATGAAGTAAGCAAATACTCCTGATAGTTGGTTAATGAAGGAAACAACTTTTAAATTAAATAAAATTTCTCATGTTAATCAAATTTATAATCACACCAAATACATTCTTAGTTATTGTTTTTTTAGTTTTCTTTATAATTTGAACTCGAATTTCGAAGTATTGCAGTTTAAAAATTAGATGCAAATTATACTGGCAATATTCAAATATACAACAGATCTTAGTGTGTGTGTGTTTCAAAATCCAACACTTGAAGCAGAATATTCCTTGATATAATCAGTATAATTTTCATTTGTTTTTCTTAGACTTCTTCTTTGTCTACATCTTTTCCCACTTCTATGTGGGGTCGATGTTTCTAGTCAGTTTTCTCCATCTACCTCTGTCCCACACCTCATCACCTGTTAATCCCTTTACTATTTTTCTTGTAGACAAATAATATAAAAGAGATATATTTGGACAAGATTATTTGTTTTCAGAAAAAATTATATAAATAAAAAAAAAAAAAATTCTGAGGGTTTAGGATACTTACACTATATGCGTTCTTCTGAACGTAGAATTTTCAGGAAAAAAAATGTATATAAGAGGAAATGTTGCATCTTTTTCTCTGGAATTGGTTCAGAAATAATTTTTCAAGATTAAGCATTTTTTTTCTATTATCTAATGTACACGAAACCTCAAAAATGAAATACTGATTTAAGTAAAGGTTTATATTTCTTCGTTTCTCAGAATGTATTCAGTCTTTGTGAACTACATGCTTTCAAAATTGGACAGAAAACCCATAACAAATATTTAGATATTGGTAAATAACATGTGGAGTTTCACCCCTGAAATTTTAGCTTTACAATTCCACCCAATATTGTTGTTAAAAATTCCTCTTCCCTAAGAATTTCTGGTTAGAATTTTTGGATGTCGAGGTCGCTCCTTTCCGCATTCATTCTTGCGCTCTTGCTTATATTTTCCATCCACGTTTAACTTTCTTGTTGATTCTTTTCTTACTTGCCTCCTTCTTTCTTAGTTTTTTCCGTTCCTACCTTTTACTCTCTTTCGTTTCCCTTCTCTAGTATCCTCTATTTTTTCCGTCTCCTCTTTGTGTTTCCCTCTGTCTTTTCTACTTAAATTGCTGCCCCTCTTCTTTTCTTTTTCTTAAGATGTTTTTTGTCTTTCACATGTCTCCATTTTAACTTTTAATTTCTTTGTATTTTTCTTATTCTCATAATTCCTTTCCTTATCTTCCTATTCTCAGAATTTCTTACATTTTTCATATCATATCATGCTCTCTTGTTCTTTACGCTTTTCTTCTCTTTGACTTTACCCTTTTTTTTTATTCTCTACAATTTCTTTCATTATTTTCGTTCTCTTCCTCAGTATCCCTTGAAGAGTCTCTGAGAGGGAGCCTTCTAAAAGAATGTTTTACACCCACACGCATGTAGTTCTTTTGTTTCAAAGCCCTGGCTGTTTATGAAATATTAGAGACAAGGTCAAGTACAAAGGGAGCAAAAAAAAAAAAAAATAAAAAAAAGGGAGTTGCTCGTTTTCATTTTTTTTATCTATTATACATCAAACAAAAATCGTATGTGCAATGATAAAAAAAAAAATCAGATTCCTAAAAAAATGGAGAAATGATGACACAATTTTCAGAAGCCATGAATTCTGGAAATTTTCCAAAACCCTTTTCTCTTTGACTTTATAAAAGTAAAGTTAATATTTTTTACCCAGTTAGGTGAATAGTTAAAAGCAAAATGTATTTGATAATTTAAATAATAATTTTTTTTTAATTACCATTTCTATAAAAGAGAGTAATCGTCCTCTTTTCCTATTGTGATCATCACAATAAGTGAGAAAATCTTGATAACTGAACTACTGCAAACCAGTATATTTATATTCTGTCAAAACAGAAATTAGATAAAATTCTATGCTACCAACTACAATATTATATAAATTTAAAAAAAAATCGAATTTAGAATAAAAATTCCTATTCTGTATTATTAAATAAAGTTTTATCGCATCCTGATATCGGATAATTTTCTATCTTCATCGCATCCTGATATCTGATAATTTTCTGTCTCTTCATTGCATCCTGATATCTGATAATTTTCTATCTCAAGAACTGTTTTGCCCCAAGAAAGGTTGTTGCATTTTCAAAATTCTTTCCACACTCAATTTTCAAGTGGCAAGTAAAAGGTATACTAGAACACCTTGATGTAATTGAGTCAATGCGGTTTGATAAACGTAAGAGACAATTCTCCATGGAATGATGGATTGCGACTGAAGGACGTCAGGAATCGCTCTCTTCAATTTGATTGGTATTCTTTGTGATGACGGTTTATATAAAAATTTCTCTTCAATTTAATTGGTATTCTTTGTGATGGCGGTTTATATAAAAATTTCTCTCTTCAATTTGATTGGTATTCTTTGTGATGGCGGTTTATATAAGAATTTCTCTTGATTAACATTGAGGTTCGTTAGAAGGTATTTTGCTATTGTTATTTTAGGCACCACTATTAAAATCTGTTGTTAAATCGACAGTTTGACTGCTTATTATATGACTTCAGCAAGGTTCTAACTAGACATAGTCTGTATGAATAAATTCGAGTACAACTGCATTCTGCTTTGTAGATGTCGAGGGGTAGGATATGTTGGTTACAATAGATGCAACCAAAATCCATTTCTCATTGTAAAGGGATCTGGCTGCTAGTTTTATTTTGTATGCATTTATTTTATCCATATGAGCATATTGATTTTATTCTAGAGTTTATTTTTTTTCTATTTTCTTTGTAGATTTTCTTTGTTTTCTTCCATAACTTTTAATACCTCCGCCAAGGAGGTTATGCGACCCAGTCGGTTTATTTATTTATATATTTGTCTGTCTCTGTATCTGTGGACAGGGTTACGTCAAAAGTACTCGACAGATTTTGGCGAAATTTTCACCAAAGATAGATCTTAGGTCATGGACAATCCCATAAAATATTGGAAATGATCCAGATATGCATTTTTTCGCCATTTTAAAGATCCCTTCAACACTACTCGACTAATTTTGGCGAAATTTCTCAACACAGATAGATCTCAGATCAAGGACGACCCCATTAAGTTTTAGAGATGATCCAGGCATTTTCACTATTTTAAAGATGTCAAAACTACTGAACGGATTTTTACGAAATTTTCAGCACAGATAGATCTTAGGTCATGGATATCCCCATCAAATTTTGAAGATCCGGATTAGGATCCAGATTCTATTTATTTATTTATTTAATAATTTATTTATTTTTCTGTGTGACTGTGGACAGGATTACGTCAAAACTATTCAATGGATGTTGACGAAATTTTCACTACAGAGACATCTTAGATCATGGACGACCCCATTAACTTTTAGAGATTATCCAGTTCTGGATTTGCATTTTTCACTATTTTAAAGATAACGTCAAAACTACTCGACGGATTTTGTCAAAATGTTCACCACAGATCTTACAGTAGGTCATGGAAGACCCCATTAAATTTTGGAGATTTTCCAGATTGGCGTTTTACTTCATATTAGAGATAATGTCAAAACAAATTAACGGATTTTGACCAAATTTTCACCACAGATAGATCTTAGACCATGGACAACAATATTAACATTTGGCGGAGGTCAGAAATCTCTTGTTTTTTTTGTATGTTTTGTCATTGAAGTTTTTCATGTAATACATTCCTTTTATTTACAGTATTTCTTAGTCTTTATCGTTTGATATTTGGTAAATATCTTGACTGAGGTGTCTAATTCTGTTTCATGTATAGAGTGTATAGGAATCATACCTTGTACATCATTTGAGGTTGAGTTTTGTGTCTAGTTGAATTGTTATTGCCTTTGCTTTCGACCCCCCCCCCCCCTCCGAGAAATTACTCTTCTCACTGTCTCCCACTGCCCTCTCTTCCCTTCAACCTTTTGAACTTAGGATTAAACCTGACGTTTAGGAGTTTTACAACTGTTTGCTTGAATTTCACCAGGTCTTCTTTCCAAAACTATTCTGGGAAATGGTTTTGAAATCAATTGTTCAAGGCGGCTGACTTCTGATCCTGCAAATAGACCATTGTGTTATTTGTGTGGCCAGAATTATGAAACCTTCAAGCTCTGTGTGTTATTCCAGATCGTCAGAGATGGAGGATGTTCGTAGTAGGTTTGGGGGACAGACAAGTGAGGAAGATTTAATTTTCTATTATTTCTGGATAGTATGAGAGAGAGAGAGAGAGAGAGAGAGAGAGAGAGAGAGAGAGAGAGAGAGAGCAAAAATATACAGTATAATGCAAGCAGAAAGTCAGGTTTATATTAGTGTACATAGATTTGGTGTTAAAAACTATCAACATTGTTAGTATTTCTATTCTTTCCCGTTAATTCGGTAATTGATAAATAATGTTAAGTAATTGATTTAGCTTTCCAAACTTGTCATCGTAAACTGCTGCATGTTTATGAAGGATGAAAGGTGTGTGATGAAGATAGGTGACGAGTTTTGGTAAAAAGGGAAAAGTAAATAATGATGCGAGGAGGGCCGTTGAGTTTCCAGAACTTGTCTTATTGCTTTAATTTGTATGAATGATTAATAGTTTGTTCTTGCTTATAAGAACGTTCTTTTAGTTAAAGAACACTCCATGTCCCCCATCAAATGTTATATTATACTGATTATGCAAATGTTGATTAATGATTGCTAATTTGTTTGTCTTTGGGTATTCAGTATTATGTATATTAATTTTAACCGTATATTTTATTTACCTTTTTTCTAATTCGTTATGGACTACGTTAAGAGTGATCTTTAAAGTTAGATGTCTTCAACAGTTAATGGTGATCGAAGGTGAGATATGGCCCAGTTAGTGCTCGTATTTGTGAAATAATATCACTAAAAATCATCCAGGGTAATACTGTATAAATGCTTTAATTCTTTGCAGAACGAAAATCGATAGGTAATGAAGATATACCTTTTTTTCTCTCTGTGCAAATATTACCGAAGTTAGATGTGAGTTTAGACAGTTTAATTCTTGATAAATACCTGACAAGTGAATAAAACGAGCAGACTTGTATAGAACGTTATTCTTTTCGTTCAGTTCATGTTCGTAGCAGTTTTAAAATTTTTATGGAAGTTTATTATGCAGTATTGGATTGAAGCCAGGTTGCCTTTGTTACATGACAGCACAAGTTACTTTATTTCAGTATTTATATTGAAATGTTACCTATTAACTTTCTTGTGTATGAATAGCGTTGGGGAGGAATTATCGAGAAAGGAAATCTTTAAAAGAAGATATAGGAATTTAGAATTGGGAAAAGATAAAGTGGCAGCTTAATGCACTTTTTTTTTTCTTGA